>NC_053022.1:104361080-104529247 GCF_003073215.2 Triticum urartu
AGGTTAAACAAGTCTATATTTCATAAACCCTATAACACATCAAGATGGCGATGGGACAAGTTCACACATTTCGCTCTATCCACATACGAGATCAAGAAAAAGAAGTGTGGAGTACATAGTTCCATAAATAAAAAAGGTAAATGCTCCTTTACGAGCATCCAATCTGCACCATCAGAATTAGAACAAAAAGCATGGCAATGGTCCATTTGTAGGGGTTTTGGCCAAAAAAATAAGTTTACAAGGGTGTTTAGGCGGCCTTAAAGCCTGACTAAAATACTGGCAAGGCCTGAGGAATGAACGAACAGGCTACAATATTTTGTAACTTAAGGCACCAATGAACTATATAGCGCATCAGCCTATATAGTCGGTATTGCCAAACACAAAATGATGTTGTTACAGATAATATCATAATAATGGTGTAAAGCAAGAGGTGAAAGGTGGAATTCACAAACCAAACAGCTGTTTATTGAAGCACTCTTCAATTGTCTCATGCTTGCAACCAAAGATCACTCCTCCTAGCTGGGTTTCCCGAAGATTACGGGTCTGTACTGCCTGCATTGCACGATCGTGGGTCTGTCTTTCTTCAAACACCCTGTGGTTCACAATTTTTTTGAGGTATGCAAATCATATAGTCAGTAGATGTGGGTATGAACTCATATTCAAGGGAGAAATAAAACCAAAAGATTCAATAATTGGCAATATACTTTTCAAACTGCAGATAACTCTAGGCAGGGCATACAAATGAGCATTATTATGCCAAGCTGTATCCAAATAAACCCTGTATTAGTACAGTAATTGGCAAGGAACATTCGACAATTACAAAAATCATTCATTTTTTATGCAGGGTGACAACCAAAATTCAAACTGAAACAAGAATTCCAAGTCAAGACAGTGTGATGACCATAACAGTTGGTCAAACTGTTAAGAATCCTCAAAGCTTAAATCCAAATCACAAACAGCCCAACAGAAACCCTTCAACTAAGATGATAACACTGCACAGCGTGACACTGAATAAACCCCCTCAGCTTGAGCGACAAGAACCAGATCAAACACTGAATTCCGTCCCAGTCAGACCCAAAATTAGCATCCAAGCTTCAGGAACCTCACAGTATGACCCAATGCATACATTGTAGAGCGCTATTTGCGCATTAAGTATGTGGAACTACGCACTGAAGCCACATCCGAAGCAATCACACATCGCTAATATACGGAATTGAAATAACGAGCAATACACAACTAGACAGGTAATAATCATCATGCACGGATGAAGCAAAAGCAACCGTCATCTCGTCACAGAGCAATTGACCACACAATTATCTTCCAGGGCCATATCTGGTACGCACAAGCACTGGTACCAAAATTTTCTAATCCGCAAAATAAGCATAGAAACAACAGGACAAGGTCGAAAAGGGGAAAATAGAAACAGGAAGCCAAACATTTCGCGCCTACGCACTGAAACGAAATCCACCGAACTAGCGCGAACAAGCGGGAAATCGCCGGATAAGGCAAGAAGTAATCGCGAATGGTACAAGCACACCGCGCGGAATCCAAAGTTCCCCGTCGTCTAAAACCCTAACTAACCCCTGGTGATCAGCGACGCTAAACCCCGCAATAAAGCACCGTCTAAGCCGAAATCGACAAACCCTAGCAATCAATCGAGCCCCAACAACCCGCATTCGCCCGCCATCCGGCGGAAGCACCGGGACGACCGAAACCCTAGAACGACCGAGGATCTCGCACCAAAAACCCACTTGAAAAATCGAGAAAAATGCCAGAAAATAAAAGGGGGAAAAGGCACGCCACCGCAACGAGCCCCCGCGAAGCAAGCGCGCGATCGATCGAGAGCGCGGGGACGAACCGAGGGCGGCGATGGGGATCGGTCTGGGGCTCACCTGATCGCTTCGCCTGCCGGAGAAGGCCCCTCCTTTTGCTGCCCTGGTTCCTCTTTTTCGGTTGGGTTTTCCTTCCCCCTTCTCTCCCCTTCGTATTTAGTGTGCACTGTCACAGCAATGCGGTGTGTGTGAGGGGGCCGATTATGTAGGTGGTGGCGGGGTGGGGATGGGATTACCACCGCGGTCACTCCGCGGTCTCCGATCGGCTGCGTCAAAGCGACCGGGCCACTAGCAGGGTTTTTTTTTAACCGCACACGTTATGGCCTTGTTTGGATTCATGGGTTAAAGCTAATTTGAACTAGTTTGGGTTCAAATAGCCTTAAAAGTTTCAAATATGATGGCTAGTTTGAGCTAGTTGCATTTAACCCATCCAAAAAATACTATCTCATTCAAGAGGTGTTAATTGGAAATAGTTCTCCTAGTGCATTTATTGTCAATCTAACCATGTCATCCAAACACCTTTTTGGCTAGAGTTAGTTCAGGGTTAGTCATGAGTTAGAAACTAATTCTAACTTTTTAGCTAAATTAAAGTATCCACAGGGCCTATATATTAATCAATATATAGGCCCTGTGGATACTCTAATTTAGCTAAAAAGTTTGGTTGCTCGCATTGTATGTGCTCACATGGGTACATGTTGTTTGGTTACATACGAGCATAGAATTGTGTTCATCTTGTATCCTACTTGATGAGCTTATCAAGACTACTACACCTTACACACTATCACACCGAGCACATCAACACCACAACACTGCTATGACAATGAACTGTACGAAGATGATGAAGTTATTCATCCCTAACGGTCGATCCACCTTCTTGCCAACCTCAACATTGCTGCATGAATACTCTTGCACATACTTGGAGTAAGCATCTTATGTCGCCTACCCAATCTTAAACCCTCCTTTGTGGTTGCTGTCGTTGTACCCTGAAACTTGTTTGTTGCAACCTTCCCATGAACTGTAAACTCCTGGAACCCTACCTTCGAACACCACATACCACTTTCCCTAGTAGTGCAAACGAGCAATAAGTTTAAGCATCAAGCATTGGAACACACAAACATCAAGCAATGAAAAACTCTAGGAGCAAGCAATGGAGCAGAAGAGCATTGATAAGCATGCATGATCATAGCAAGTTCAACCGAGCACTACTTTGGTGTCATCCTACCACCACATCCAAAAGAGGGTGTCATCCTACCACCGCAAGTTCGTGATCACCGCGAGGATCATCGTGAGGGGTTAGTATATACCACCTACCAAAATATACAAACCATAAGATTGTTTTCAAGCCTTGACTACACAAAATATACGTCGTCGTCCTTGTCACCTCGCCGTCGAGGATCATGCACGCCGTCACCACCAGTAGAAGCAGCACTAGTAGTAGTGCTTGCCCAGCCAGGTCCTCAGCCAGAGCACCCTATGGTCTATTCCCATGACAACAAACCCAACACCCTGGGCTTTGTTGTCCAGCAGGTGGCTGAGAGCCACCATGAGAGCCTCTGGGCTGAAGCCAATCTGATCCATGACAGCGTTGTAGAGCTTAGGATGGACGTCCACACTCTTGCTCTCCCTGATGGCGGTGGCCACCTCCTTCACTGCCTCAGTCATGCTGCTGAAGACGCTCAGCTCCTCCTCCATGAAGCCTGCCTGCTTCCTCTTTCTATCAAGCACAAGAACGTGCTCACCATCCTTCTCAGGAGCATCAACGTTGATGGTGTCTAACTCCTAGGTGTCTGGATACTCCGACATCGGTGATCCCAGCGGCTGACCATAGCCCATGGCATGCTTGCCGGTTGCCAGCCCGAAGGAGAAAATCTGCTGCATCTGGTGGTAGTTCTGGATAGGGGTGTTGAGGAACTCTGCGTCCTTGGGGTGAGCCTAAGAAGAAACAGGGCAGACAGGTTAGTTAGTATGGCACTGGTTCATAGGCTTGAACTACTAGTCTGCTAGAATGGCATGGTTTCTGAGCAAACCGCGACGTGGCCTTGGTAGTGCTCTGCCTCCAGAAGGATCGAGCACATGTCCTCATCCCATGAAGCACCATTGAGGTCTCTAAGCTTGGACGCGGTGATCCACCTAGCTCTCCACTTCCTCAGACGGTTGTACACCTGGGTCGAGGTGACCTCCTGTCCATAGAAGTCGAACACCTGCTTTGCAACAAGGTTCAAGTACACCTCCTCGAAGCCCTTGTCAGTCCTCACCCCACTAGCTATGATCTCACACATCTTGTTAAGCACAAAAGTGGAGAGGAACGACTGCCATTTCATGTTGTTCCCCCTGCCATCCTTCTTCTCCTTTTGTTGCTGCCTTTTGAGCGGCAGCATGAGCAACAACATTGGGCTGAGCCAGCACAAATGGAGGAACTGTAGGCAGCACCTCGAAAACCTCTTAATCAAGAGGCATCTGTTCCATAGGAGGCTGAGATTCCTTGACGTAGGATGGTGGGAACTGTCTCTCGGACAGCACGAGGGCCTGACTAAACTCTTGCGTGGTCATGTCCTACAAACGTAAGTGTCATCAACACCACAAGACACTACACATGGACAGTATGAACTAGCAGTACAGCATGGACAGCTCGAACTAGCAGTACATCTTGGACAGATCGAACTAGCAGTACATCATGGATAGACCGAACTAGCAGTAACACATGCACAAGCATACCATGGCATAACAGAGCACTAATCATGGAGAACAGAGCACTAATCATGAACACATGGATGATCTTGTTCAACACTTGCACACTACCATACCACCGATTCATCCATGATCACTAACTACCAACACTTGCCCACGTGGAAACAACCCCTAGCATGCTCCAAATCCATCATAACTAGCTACTCCAACATCACAACCAAACATATCGGATGACCTAACCTTAGCACAAGGACAGATCTAGCTAGAACTAGAAGAGAGAGGTGGTGATTGAACTTATAGACGCCATTGGAACGGTCGTGGAGGAGGTGCCTAGCACGTCGGAGAGGAGGAGGAGTCGACCCGCCGCCGTAGTGAACCGGTCGCCGGAGTAGATGCGCCACTTACCTCGTCGTCGAAGTGGATCCGTGCCGAAGGGAAAGATCAAGAGAGGGGAAATGGTGGCGAGAGTTTTGCCGCGGCGGTGACCCTCGATATATAGGGCGACCGAATCAGCGGGCGGTGACTCAAATTTGTCCACCCGCTTTTTGGGAGACGCGCCATCGCTCCCGCCATCTCCCTCCCCTGCGCGGCGCGGCGCGGTGTTACCCTCTTCTGCATCGCTCGAGCCTGGCTCGCTGGAAACGGCCGATTCGGCCATTCCTAGCGAGCCTGGCTGAGGGGTGCTTTGAGGTTCGTGCTATGTGGGCCAAACAGTAAACACATGCATCAAAATAACCCATTTTCATCTGGCGCAGGCCTGGCCCGACGTAATGCAGGCTACCAAACGCGTCCTTAACGAATCCCGCCGTCGTTGCCGGGCAAGAACGCTAGATCCGTCGCCATCGGGCCACCAACCTTAAACCAACACCAACTTGTCCCACTTACTGACGCTGCCTTGAATGGTAACGGCCGCCAGACACAGGAAACATAAAGCTCACCGCTCCAAATGAATGGCAAGCAAACGAGGCCATCGGCTCAACGGTGTCGCCGGAGAGATCGTTCCCATGGTGAGAAGAGATCGAAGCCATCTTATTCGATGAAGCACCAACCTCGCCAAGCTGGGCTACTAGTAGACGAACACGAGGCCTTAAATCTAGGGACTAACTGGAAGAGAAATAGGAGCCCACCCTCCTCCTCCAGTCGCTGGAGTGACGGACGGAGAGTGGTGGAGATCGCTGCATCGCTAGTGTCCAAAGAAGGTACGAACTGCCATTGCTCCATTGCCAAAAGGCAGAGTGAAGCGGTTCATGGTTCAGTCACGTGGTGTACACACGGGAGCGACCACTAACAGATTGGGTAGATGGGTGTCACTCTTTTGTTTTCTTTTTTTCTCTTTTTTTTGAGGCAAGTTGTTGGATGGGGGTGGCACTTTGGGAGTAAAAAGTTGTGGGTTGGACCCTCAAAAAATAAGTTGTGGATTGACCAAAGTGTATTTAACACACAAACAAAGGTGCCTTCAGAATTCCCCTTAAAGAAAAGTAAATGCAACCAACACTTCCTAGCTCGGCTCAGAAATCTATTTCTCAATAGATTCATCGTGGTTGTGCAGGAGGCTAATCTCCCTTCAAGATTCTTCAAGAAAAGTGCACAAGTAACTGGCTCAGATAAGGGATAATTGAGGCACACCGAGATGATGATGTATCCCAAAGCTCACACTCTTGCGGATGCTAATCTCCGTTAGAGCGGTGTGAAGGCACAATGCTCCCCAAGTGCCACAATGGCTCACCGTATTCTCCTCACGTTCTCGCAGAATGCAAGGTGGCATGACTCCATTTAAGGGGCCCTTGAGGGAGGTCACTGAACCCGTACAATTGAAGACCCTTAAGGGAGGTCATCAAACCCGTACATATTGACGTCGCAAACTCCACAACTTAATTGGAGGTTCCCGAAGCTTGCCCGAAGCTTTACACCACAATGATTGAGCTTCGTGACAACACCAAACATCTATGGCGAGAAGCACCCAAGAGGAACAAACTCTAGGGTACCAAGCATCCAAGAGTAATAAGTTTCTCAAACTTTCACTTCCATGTATCACCGCGGGGAACTCAAACTAATGCAATGGTAAGAGCACACGGAGTGCTCAAACCATTCTGTCCCGAATCTCACCACAAGAACAAATGGTATGGATGATTATGAGAGGAAGAACAAAAGAGAACACAAAAGAACTCCAAGATCTAGATCCACAATGTTCCCCTTACTTGGGGGAGAAAATGATTGGTGGAAATATGGATCTAGACTTCCTCTCTCTTTTCCCTAAAAAAGAATCAAGAATCATAGGAGGAATTGACGGTAAGCAAGCTCCAAAAGGTCAACAATGGTGGGGGAACTTGCAACCAGATTAGGGTTGAAGGTGGAAGAAGGGAGGGTTTATACCCCATGGGAGAAATAGTTGTTGCATGACCACAACCCTAGGTATCCGGACAAAGGGGTCTGGGTACCCATACCCTCCAGAGAAAATATCCCTCCTTGGGCACCCGGACAGAACATGGGCCAGGCGAAGCAGGGGGCGGGAACCTTGGGGTCCAACACCCCGGGCACCCACGGTAGTCAGAGAGCCATGGGGAGATCCTGGGCACCTGGACCATGGGGGCTCCGGGCACCCATACCAAGTCGAGGCCGACTGCCTCCTCCCTGGTGCCTCCGGGTATTCGGACCCAAAGTGGTCCCGGCACCCGAACAAGTCCGAGAACACGCAAAATCTATATGTAGCCTCCGGCCCCGCAGACCCAAAATACTCTGGGCACCTGGAACAACCTTGTAGAACAAGGGAAGGCCAAAATTATCGTAACTTTTACGAATGAACTCCGAAATCGATGAACTCAAGATAGTTGGATAGATAACGGCAAGCACTATCCTCAAATAAAATAAAGGTGATAACCTTTCCTCAAATAAAAACCGGAAAAATCTCCACACTAAAAACGCAATAGAAGATGCATATGAAATCCATTTTGATGAGTTTAAGCTTGTCATGAAGATAACCACAAGCTCTAAATGTTGGGAATCGTTGCATGGAAAACAAAAAAATTCTACACACACGCAATGATCTATCCATGGAGATGCATAGCAATGAGAGGGGGTGAGTGTGTCTACGTATCCTCATAGACCGTAAGCAGAAGTGTTTCACAATGCGGTTGATGTAGTCGAACTTTCTTCGTGCTCCAATCGATCTAGTATCGAACGCACGGCACCTCCGTGTTCTGCACACGTTTAGCTCGGTGATGTCCTTCGCCTTCTTGATCCAGCAAGACGGCGAGGTAGTAGATGAGTTCCAGCAGCACGACGCCATGATTACGGTGATGGTGGTGTAATCTCCGTATGGCTTCGCCTAAGCACTACGAAAATATGACCGAGGGAGTAAACGATGGACGGGGGCGCCGCACATGACTAAGACAATGTCGTGTCCTTGTGTGGCACCGCCACCCACATATATATAGGTGGGAGGGAGGGAGGAGCAGCCAAAGGAGGTGCCCAAGTAGGAGGAATCCTACTTGGGGTCCCTCCCAAGCCGCGCCCCCTTTCCTTATTTGGATTGTGGGGAAAGGCATGGGAGGGTGGCGCCCCCTTTCCTTTCTCCCATGAGAGGGAAAGGCAGGAGGGGCTAGACCTCCCCCTTTTCCTTCCCTAGGGCTGGCCAAACAAGGGAGGGGCGCACTAGCCCCTTTGTGGGCTGGTCTGTCCCCTCCTTTGGTCCATAAGGCCCATAACTTGTCGAGGGGTGCCCGGAACCCCTTCTGGTTCGGTGTCCAAATACCATCATCCTATATATATCAATATTTACCTATCCACCATTTCGGGACTCCTCGTCATTTTCGTGATCTCATCTGGGACAACGAACAACATTCGGTCACCAAAACATATAACTCATATAACAGTACATCGTCAACAAACATTAAGCATGCGGACCCTACGGGTTCGAGAACTATGTAGACATGACCGAGACACCTCTCTGGTCAATAACCAATAGCGTAACCTAGATGCCCATATTGGCTCCTACATATTTGATGTCTACTACGCAACCTTCTTCTTGTAGACTCGTGTTGGGCCTCCAAGCGCAGAGTTTTGTAGGATAGTAGCAAATTTCCCTCAAGTGGATGACCTAAGGTTTATCAATCCGTGGGAGGCGTAGGATGAAGATGGTCTCTCTCAAACAACCCTGCAACCAAATAACAATGAGTCTCTTGTGTCCCCAACACACCCAATACAATGGTAAATTGTATAGGTGCACTACTTCGGCGAAGAGATGGTGATACAAGTGCAATATGGATAGTAGATATAGGTTTTTGTAATCTGAAAATATAAAAATGACAAGGTAACAAGTAACAAAAGTGAGCGAAAACAGTATTGCAATGCTTCGAAATAAGGCCTAGGGTTCATACTTTCACTAGTGGAACCTCTTCCGAAATAGTGGATTCATCACTAAATAAAGTCATGACCTCTCCAAATCCACTTTTATCAATATTATGAAAAGATTCAACACCCTCCAAAATAGTGGGATCATTACTTCCTAAAGTTGACACTCTTCCAAACCCACTTTTATCAATATAATCATCATACATAGGAGGCATGCTATCATCAAAATAAATTGGCTCATCAAAACTTGGTGGACTAAAAATATCATCTTCATCAAACATAGCATCCCCAAGCTTGTGGCTTTGCATATCATTAGCATCATGGATATTCAAAGAATTCATACTAGCATGCTTGCAATCATGCTCATCATTCAAATTAGTGCCAAACATTTTATAGACTTCTTCTTCTAACACTTGAGCACAATTTTCCTTTCCATCATTTTCACGAAAGACATTAAAAAGATAAAGCATATGAGGCAACCTCAATTCCATTCTTTTGTAATTTTCTTTTATAAGCTAAACTAGTGATAAAACAAGAAACTAAAATATTCGATTGCAAGATCTAAAGATATACCGTCAAGCACTCACCTCCCCGGCAACGGCGCCAGAAAAGAGCTTCCTTGACGGGATGTGAGAGCCGCTTACCTAGCCTCCCCGGCAACGGCGCCAGAAAAGAGCTTGATGTCTAGTACACAACCTTCTTCTTGTAGACTCTTGTTGGGCCTCCATACGTAGAGTTTTGTAGGACAGTAGCAAATTTCCCTCAAGTGGATGACCTAAGGTTTATCAATTCATGGGAGGCGTAGGATGAAGATGATCTCTCTCAAACAACCCTGCAACCAAATAACAAAGAGTCTCTTGTGTCCCCAACACACCCAATACAATGGTAAATTGTATATGTGCACTAGTTCGGCAAAGAGATGTTGATACAAGTGCAATATGGATGGTAGATATAGGTTTTTGTAATCTGAAAATATAAAACAATAAGGTAACAAGTAACAAAAGTGAGCGAAAATTGTATTGCAATGCTTCGAAACAAGGCCTAGGGTTCATACTTTCACTAGTGCAAGTTCTCTCAACAATGATAACATAATTGGGTCATATAACAATCCCTCAACATGCAACAAAGAGTCACTCCAAAGTAACTAATAGCGGAGAACAAATGAAGATATTATTGTAGGGTATGAAACCACCTCAAAGTTATTCTTTCTGATTGATCTATTGTGCAATTCCTATAAGTGTCACAAACAGCCCTAGAGTTCATACTAAAATAACACCTTAAGATACACATCAACCAAAACCCTAATGTCACCTAGATACTCCAATGCCATTTAGAGTATCCACCGGTTTGATTATACGATATGCATCACACAATCTCAGATTCATCTATTCAAACCAACACAAAGAACTTCAAGGTCTGCCCCAAAGTTTCTATCGGAGAGTCAAGAAGAAAACGTGTGCCAGCCCCTATGCATAAGTTCACAAGGTCACAGAACGCGCAAGTTGATCACCAAAACATACATCAAGTAGATCACGTGAATATCCCATTGTCACCACAGATAAGCACATGCAAGACATACATCAAGTGTTCTCAAATCCTTAAAGACTCAATCCGATAAGATAACTTCAAAGGGAAAACTCAATCCATTACAATAAGGTAGAGGGGGAGAAACATCATAAGATCCAACTATAATAGCAAAGCTCGTGGTACATCAAGATCGTTCCAAATCAAGAACATGGGAGAGAGAGAGAGGTCAAACACATAGCTACTGGTACATACCCTCAGCCCCGAGGGTGAACTACCCCCTCCTCGTCATGGAGAGCGCCAGGATGATGAAATGGCCACCGGTGATGGTTTCTCCCTCCGGCAGGGTGCCGGAACAGGCTCCCGATTGGTTTTTCATGGCTACAGAGGCTTGCGGCGGCGAAACTCCTGATCTAGGTTTATTTTTGGGGGTTTCTATATTTATAGGAATTTTTGGCGTTGGGAACAAGTCAGGGGGTCCACGAGGCAATGAGAAGGATGGAGGGCGCGCCCTCCACCCTTGTGGAGGCCTCGTGGCTCTTCTGGCTCAACTCTTTTGCTTCGGGGGCTTCTTCTGGTCCATAAAAAACAACGCAAATTTTCAACTCATTTGGACTCCGTTTGATATTCCTTTTCTGCGGAACTCAAAAACAAGGAAAAAACAGAAACCGACACTGGGCTCTAGGTCAATAGGTTAGTCCCAAAAATCATATAAAATAGCATATAAATGCATATAAAACATCCAATATAGAAAATATAATAGCATGGAACAATAAAAAATTATAGATACGTTGGAGACGTATCAATATTCTACGAAGATCTTTATCAGCCGAACCGTTATGACAACATACGTAATTCCCTTTGTCCATCGGTAGGTTACTTGCTTGAGATTCGATCGTCGGTATCTTCATACCTAGTTCAATCTCGTTACCAGCAAGTCTCTTTACTCGTTCCGTAATACATTACTACCTCTTGAGCTTGCGTTGGTTTTTCCCTTGAAGAGGAAAGGGTGATGCAGCAAAGTAGAGTAAGTATGCCCCTCAGCTTTTGAGAACCAAGGTATCAATCCAGTAGGCGACAACACACAAGCCACCGAATACCCGCACAAACAAACACCAACTTGCACTTTATAGATCCAGTAGGCGACAACACACAAGCCACCGAATACCCGCACAAGCAAAGTGAGATCTGATATAGATGGATAAATGGTAAAGTAATATTTTTGGTTTATAGATCAGAAAGTAAAAGATTGCAAAGAAAGTAAATAGGAAACTAAAATTATAGATTGGAAACTTATATGATGGTAAATAGATCTGGGGGCCATAGGTTTCACTAGAGGCTTCTCTCAAGATAGAAAATATTACGGTGGGTGAACAAATTACTGCCGAGCAATTGATAAAAAAGCGCAAAGTTATGACGATATCTAGGGAAATGATCATGAATATAGGCATCACATCCCTATCAAGTAGACCGAAACGATTCTGCATCTACTACTATTACTCCACACATCGACCGACTCCTGCCTGCATCTAGAGTATTAAGTTCATAAGAACAGAGTAACGCATTAAGTAATATGACATGATGTAGCGGGATAAACTCAAGCAATATGATGAAAACCCCATCTTGTTATCCTCGATGGCAACAATACAATACATGTCGGTTCCCCTTTTGTCACTAGGATCGAGCACCGCAAGATCCCAAAGCTAAGCACTTCTCCCATTGCAAGAAAAACCAATCTAGTTAGCCAAACCAAACCTATAGTTCAAAGAGACTTGCAAAGATATCAAATCATGCATAAAAGAATTCAGAGATTCAAATAATATTCATAGATAAGCTCATCATAAATCCACAATTCATCGGATCTTGGCAAACACACCACAACAAGTATTACATCGAATAGATCTCCGAGAACATCGAGGAGAACATGGTGTTGAGAATCAAAGAGAGAGAAGAAGCCATCTAGCTACTAGCTATGGACTCGTAGGTTTGAGGAAAACTACTCACGCTTCATCAGAGAGGCAATGGTGTTGATGTAGAAGCCCTCCGTGATCGAATCCCCCTCCGGCAGGACGTCAGAAAAGGCCCCTAGATGGGATCTCACGGGTACAGAAGGTTGCGGCGGTGGAAAAGTGTTTTCGCGGATGCTTCCGGAGGTTCGGGAATATATGTGAATATATAGGAGGCAGAACTAGGTCAGGGGGTCGACCAAGGGGCCCGCAAGATAGGGGGCATGCCCTTCACCCTTGTGGCCGCCTCATGGAATAGAATATAGTGGTTGTGGAGAATACAAAAAGAAGAAGATAGTATCACATCAACTAGGCGTATGAACGGGCTATGGAGATGCCCATCAATAGATATCAATGTGAGTGAGTAGGGATTGCCATGCAATGGATGCACTAGAGCTATAAGTGTATGAAAGCTCAAAAAAGAAACTAAGTGGGTGTGCAACCAACTCAATTGCTCACGAAGACCTAGGGCAATTTGAGTAAGCCCATCATTGGAATATACAATCCAAGTTCTATAATGAAAAATTCCCACTAGTATATGAAAGTGACAACATAGGAAACTCTCTATCATGAACATCATGGTGCTACTTTGAAGCACAAGTGTGGTAAAAGGATAGTAGCATTGCCCTTTCTCTCTTTTCTCTCATTTTTTATTTGGGCCTTCTCTCATTTTTGGCCTCTTTTTTCGTTCGGAGTCTCATCCCGACTTATGGGGAATCATAGTCTCCATCATCCTTTCCTCACATGGGACAATGCTCTAATAATGAAGATCACCACACTTTTATTTACTTACAACTCAAGAATTACAACTCGATACTCAGAACAAAATATGACTCTATATGAATGCCTCCGGCGGTGTACCGGGATGTGCAATGAATCAAGAGTGATGTGTATGAAAGAATTATGAACGGTGGCTTTGCCACAAATACGATGTCAACTACATGATCATGCAAAGCAATATGACAATGATGGATCGTGTCATATAAACGGAATGGTGGAAAGTTGCATGGCAATATATCTCGGAATGGCTATGGAAATGCCATAATAGGTAGGTATGGTGGCTGTTTTGAGGAAGGTATATGGTGGGTTTATGGTACCGGCGAAAGTTGCGCTGTACAAGAGAGGCTAGCAATGGCGGAAAGGTGAGAGTGCGTATAATCCATGGACTCAATATTAGTCATAAAGAACTCGCATACTTATTGCAAAAATCTATTAGTCATCGAAACAAAGTACTACATGCATGCTCCTAGAGGGATAGATTGGTAGGAAAAGACCATCGCTCGTCCCCGGCCGCCACTCATAAGGAAGACAATCAATAAATAAATCATGCTCCGACTTCATCACATAACGGTTCACCATACGTGCATGCTATGTGTTGGGTAACGCAATATTTCAAACAAAAATCCTACGATCACGCAAGATCTATCTAGGAGATGCATAGCAACGAGAGGGGAGAGTGTGTCTACGTACCCTCATAGATCGAAAGCGGAAGCATTTAGTAACGCGGTTGATGTAGTCGAACATCTTCGCGATCCAACCGATCAAGTACCGAACGCATGACACCTCCGTGATGTGCACACGTTCAGCTCGATGACGTCCCTCGTACTCTTGATCCAGTTGAGGCCGAGGGTGAGTTTCGTCAGCACGACGGCGTTTTGACGGTGATGATGAAGTTACTGACGCAGGGCTTCGTCTAAGCACTACGACAATATGACCGAGGTGGAAAACTGTGAAGGGGGGCACCGCACACGGCTAAAGATCAACTTGTATGTTCTAGGGGTGCCCCTGCCTCTATATATAAAGGAGGGAGAGGGAGAGGCAACCAGCCCTAGGGGGGCACACCAAGGTATGGAGTCGTACTAGGACTCCCTAGTCCTAGTAGGATTTCACCTCCCACACGGAGTAGGAAAGGGGGAAGGGAGGAGGATAAGGAAAGGGGGGGAGACCCCCTTCTCCTAGTCCTAATCGGCCTCCTGCCCTAGGGGGGCGCACCAGCCCCTTGTGGGCTGGTGTGCTTCCCTCTTATGGCCCATAAGGCTCATAACTTCTCCCGGGGGGTTCCGGTAACCTCCCGGTACTCCGGAAAAATGCCCGAACCTCTCAGAACCATTCCGATGTCCAAATGGAACCTTCCAATATATGAATCTTTACCCCTCGACCATTTAGAGACTCCTCATCATGTCCGTGATCTCATCTGGGACTCCGAACAAACTTCGGTTCATCAAATCACATAACTCATAATACAAATCATCATCGAACGTTAAGCGTGCGGACCCTACGGGTTCGAGAACTATGTAGACATAACCGAGACACATCTCCGGTCAATAAACAAAAGCGGAACTTGGATGCTCATATTGGCTCCTACATATTCTATGAAGATCTTTATCGGTCAAACCGCTTAACAATATACGTTGTTCCCTTTGTCATTGGTATGTTACTTGCCCGAGATTCGATTGTCGGTATCATCATACCTAGCTCAATCTCGTTACCGACAAGTCTCTTTACTCGTTCCATAATGCTTCATCCCGTAACTAACTCATTAATCACATTGCTTGCAAGGCTTATAGTGATGAGCATTACCGAGAGGGCCCAGAGATACCTCTCCGAAACACGGAGTGACAAATCCTAATCTTGATCTATGCTAACTCAACAAACACCATCGAAGACACTTGTAGATCATATTTATAATCACCCAGTTACAGTGTGACATTTGATAGCACACAAGGTGTTCCTCCGGTATTCGGGAGTTGCATAATCTCATAGTCTGAGGAACATGTATAAGTCATGAAGAAAGCAATAGCAATAAACTAAACGATCATAGTGCTAAGCTAACGGATGGGTCTTGCCCATCACATCATTCTCTAATGATGTGATCCCATTCATCAAATGACAACACATGTCTATGGCTAGGAAACTTAACCATCTTTGATTAACGAGCTAGTCAAGTAGAGGCATACTAGGGACACTCTGTTTGTCTATGTATTCACACATGCACTAAGTTTCTGGTTAATACAATTAAGCATGAATAATAAACATTTATCATGATATAAGGAAATATAAATAACAACTTTATTATTGCCTCTAGGGCATTTTTCCTTCAGTCTCCCACTTGCACTAGAGCCAATAATCTAGTTCACATTGTCATGTGATTTCATATCAATAGTTCACATCTTTATGTGATTAGTTCACATCTCCATGTGACTAATACCCAAAGGGTTTACTAGAGTCAATAATCTAGTTCACATCGCTATGTGATTAACACCCAAAGAGTGATCATGTTTTGCTTGTGAGAGAAGTTTAGTCAACGAGTCTGCCATATTCAGAGTTGTATGTATTTTGCAAATTTTCTATGTATACAATGCTCTGCACGGAGCTACTCTAGCTAATCGCTCCCACTTTCAATATGTATCTATATCGAGACTTAGAGTCATCCAGATCGGTGTAAAAGCTTGCATCGACGCAACTCTTTACGACGAACTCTTTATCACCTCCATAACCGAGAAATATCTCCTTAGTCTTCTAAGGATAATTTTGACCACTGTCCAGTGATCCACTCCTTGATCAATATCGTACCCCCTTGCCAAATTCATGGCAAGGTACACAATAGGTTTGGTACACAACATAACATACTTTATAGAACCTATGACTGAGGCATAGAGAATGACTTTTCATTCTCTTTTTATTTTCTGCCGTGGTCGGGTTTTGAGTCTTTACTCAACTTAACAAATTGCAGCACAGGCAAGAACTTCTTCTTTGACTGTTCCATTTTGAACTACTTCAAAATCTTGTCAAGGTATGTACTCATTGAAAAAACTTATCAAGCGTCTTGATCTATCTCTATAGATCTTGATGATGAATATGTAAGCAGCTTCACCGAGGTCTTTCTTTGAAAAACTCCTTTCAAACACTCCTTTATGCTTTCCAGAAAATTCTACATTATTTTCGATCAATAATATGTCATTCACATATACTTATCAGAAATGTTGTAGTGCTCCCACTCACTTTCTTGTAAATACAGGCTTCTCCAAAAGTCTGTATAAAACTATATGCTTTGATCAAGTCATCAAAGCGTATATTCCAACTCTGAGATGCTTGACCAGTCCATAGATGGATCGCGTATATTCCAACTCTGAGATGCTTGACCAGTCCATAGATGGATCGCTGGAGCTTGCACACTTTGTTAGCACCTTTAGGATTGACAAAACCTTATGGTTGCATCATATACAACTATTCTTTAATAAACCCATGAAGGAATGTAGTTTTGATATCCATTTGCCAGATTTCATAAAATGCGGCAACTGCTAACATGATTCGGACAGACTTTAAGCATAGATACGAGTGAGAAACTCTCATCGTAGTCAACACCATGAAGTTGTCGACAACCTTTTGCGACAATTCGAGCTTTGTAGATAGTAACACTACTACCAGTGTCCGTCTTCCTCTTGAAGATCCATTTATTCTGAATGGCTCACCGATCATCGGGCAAGTCAATCAAAGTCCATACTTTGTTCTCATACATGAATCCCATCTTAGATTTCATGGCCTTAAGCCATTTCGCGGAATCTGGGCTCATCATCGCTTCCTCATAGTTTGTAGGTTCGTCATGGTCTAGTAACATGACTTCCAGAATAGGATTACCATACCACTCTGGTGCGGAACGTACTCTGGTTGATCTTCGAGGTTCGGTAGTAACTTGATCTGAAGTTTCATGATCATCATCATCATTAACTTCCTCACTAATTAGTGTAGGCATCACTGGAACTGATTTCAGTGATGAGCTACTTTCCAATTCGAGAGAAGGTACAATTACCTCATCAAGTTCTACTTTCCTCCCACTCACTTCTTTCGAGAGAAACTCCTTCTCTAGAAAGGATCCACTCTTAGCAACAAAAGATCTTGTCTTTGGATCTATGATAGAAGGTGTACCCAACAGTTTCTTTTGGGTATCCTATGAAGTCGCACTTCTCCGATTTGGGTTTGAGCTTATCAGGCTGAAACTTTTTCACATAAGCATTGCAACCCCAAACTTTAAGAAATGATGGCTTAGGTTTCTTGCTAAACCACAATTCATACGGTGTCGTCTCAACGGATTTTAGACGGTGCCCTATTTAACGTGAATGCAGCTGTCTCTAATGCATAACCCCAAAACGATAGTGGTAAATCGGTAAGAGACATCATAGATCGCACCATATCTAATAAAGTACGGTTATGACGTTCGGACACACCATTACTCCGTGGTGTTCCAGGTGGCATGAGTTGTGAAACTTATTCCACGTTGTTTTTAAATGAAGAACAAACTCGTAACTCAAATATTTGCCTCCGCAATCAGATCGTAGAAACTTTATTTTCTTGTTACGATGATTCTTAACTTAACTCTGAATTTCTTTGAACTTTTCAAATGTTTCAGACTTGTGCTTCATTTAAGTAGATATACCCATATCTACTTAAATCATCTATGAAGGTCGGAAAATAACGATACCCGCCACGAGCATCAACACTCATCGGACCGCATACATCAGTATGTATTATTTCCAATAAGTCTGTTGCATGTTCCATTGTTCCGGAGAACAGAGTCTTAGTCATCTTGCCCATGAGGCATGGTTCACAAGCATCAAGTGATTCATAATCAAGTGATTCCAAAAGCCCATCAGCATGGAGTTTCTTCATGCGCTTTACACCAATATGACCTAAACGAAAGTGTTACAAATAAGTTGCACTATCATTATGTGACGCCCCCGATTCAATCCTACACTAATCATACATGCAAACGTGTACGATCAAGATCAGGGACTCACGGGAAGATATCACAACACAACTCTACAAATAAAATAAGTCATACAAGCATCATATTACAAGCCAGGGGCCTCAAGGGCTCGAATACAAGAGCTCAATCATAGACGAGTCAGCGGAAGCAACAAAAATCTGAGTACAGACATAAGTTAAACAAGTTTTCCTTAAGAAGGCTAGCACAAACGGGGATACAAATCGAAAGAGGCGCATGCCTCCTGCCTGGGATCCTTCTAAACTACTCCTGGTCATCGTCAGCGGCCTGCACGTAGTAGTAGGCACCTCTAGAGTAGTAGGAGTCGTCGTCAACGGTGGCGTCTTGCTCCTGGACTCCAACGTCTGGTCGCAGCAATCGGGTATAGTAAGGGGGAAAAGGGGGAGCAAAGCAACCGTGAGTACTCATCCAATGTACTCGCAAGCAAGGAGCTACACTACATATGCATGCATTGGTATCAAATGGAAAAGGGATAGCATATGTGGACTGAACTGTAGAATGCCGGAATAAGACGGGGATAGCTAGTCCTATCGAAGACTACGCTTCTAGTAACCTCCATCTTGCAGCAGAAGAAGAGAGTAGATGGTAAGTTAATCAAGTATCTTCACATAGCATAATCCTACCTGGAGATCCTCCCCTCATCGCCCTGTGAGAGAGCGATCACCGGTTGTATCTGGCACTTGGAAGGGTGTGTTTTATTCAGTATCCGGTTCTAGTTGTCATAAGGTCAAGGTACAACTCCAAGTGGTCCTGTTACCAAAGATCGCGGCTATTCGAATAGATTAACTTACCTGCAGGGGTGCACCACATTTCCCAACACGCTCGATCCCCTTTGTCCAGACACACTTTTCTGGGTCATGCCCGGTCTCGGAAGATCAACACGTCGCAACCCTACCTAGGCACAAAAGAGAGGTCAGCACGCCGGTCTAAATCCTATGGCGCAGGGGTCTGGGCCCATGGCCCATTGCACACCTGCACGTTGCGTACGCGGCCGGCGAGCAGACCTAGCCTCCCTTATACAAGAGCAGGCGTTCCAGTCCAACCCGGCGCGCGCCGCTCAATCACTGACGTCACGAAGGCTTCGGCTGATACCATGACGTCGAGTGCCCATAACTGTTCCGCGTAGTTGGTTAGTGCGTATAGGCCAATGGCCAGACTCAGATCAAATACCTAGATCTCGTTAAGCGTGTTATTTTTAAATAACCATGGACTCCGACCAGGGCCAGACCCACCTCTCTCCTAGGCAGTCTCAACCTGCCCTGTCGCTCCACCACAAAGTAACAGTTGGGGGCCGTCGGGAACCCTGGCCCACCACTACCTGGGTGGAACCACCTGCCCCTTCAGCCCCCAACATCAGAATCACTTGCGGGTACTCAACGAGCCGACCCGACTTTAGTTACAACATGTAGTATATGTAATATGTATAGTATATACCCGTGATCAATACCCGACATGATCACGACCCGATAGTATAGCATGGCAGACTGACAAGAATGTAGGGCCACTGATGATAAACTAGCATCCTATACTAAGCATTTAGGATTGCAGGTAAGGTATCAACAGCTGTAGCAACAATGATAGGCTATGCATCAGGATAGGATTAACGGAGAGCAGTAACATGCTACACTACTCTAATGCAAGCAGCAGAGAGAAGAGTAGGCGATATCTGGTGATCATGGGGGGGGGGGGCTTGCTTGGTTGCTCTGGGAAGTAGGGGTCGTCAAGAACGTAGTCGGATGGGGCACCAGCAGCGACGTTAGTCTCATAGTCTATCGGAGAGAAGGGGCGAAAGAAATAATGAATATAATGCAAACAGATGCATATCGATGCATGACATGACAAGTAGCGGTGCTAGTGGTGCCCTAACGCGGTATGAGGTGGTACAGGTGAAGGGGGAAGCATCCGGGAAAATATCCCCGGTGTTTCGCGTTTTCGGACAAATGAATCGGAGGGGAAAGTTGCGTGTTCGCTATGCTAGGGATGCGTGGCGGACAAACGGGCTGCGTATCCGGGTTCGTCTCGTCGTGCTGAGCAACTTTCATGTACAAAGTTTTTCCATCCGAGCTACGGTTTATTTTATATTGATTTTAAAAGATTTAAATCATTTTTAGCATTTATTTAATTATTTTAAGTTCAACATTATCCAGAACAGTGCATGCTGACGTCAGCATGACGTCAGCAGTCAACAGGGGTGTTGACTGGTCAAATTGACGTGTGGGACCCACCCGTCATACTCTGTTTAGGTTAATTAGGATTTAGCTAATCTAATTACGGTTTAATTAAACTAACTAGTTAATTAGATTAATTAAACATGATTAATTAACTTAATTCATTAATTAATTATTTAATTATTTTAATTATCATTTATTTATTTATATTTTAAATTCTTTTTATAAACGTTCTCAGGGGCTGGGCCTCGTTTGCCATAGGCCCTAGGGGCCAAACGGGCGCCAGCCCGAATGGGCTCCCGCCCAGGCCAACAGGGGGGCGAGGTGGGTGCATCACAGCGCGGTGGGGCATCGAGGGCGTGCGCGGCAGGGTAGCGGTGACGGGCGACGGCGGTCGCGGGCGAGCACGGGCGAGCAGCGGCGAGGACGCGGGTGCGCGAGAGGCGGAGGCCGCGCGGCGACGGCGCGACGGAGCAGGGCGGGGGACACGGGCGGCAAGGGCGCGGCCGGAGTGGGCGAACGGCACGGGCGGCGGCTGCGAGAGGGGCTGCGGGCGTGGCCGGAGTGGGCGAACGACACGGGCGGCAGCTACGCGAGGGGCTGCGGGCGCGCGAGCACGCGGTGCCAAGGGTGAGCGAGCGGCGCGGGACAGCGTGCAGCGAGGTGGGGACGAGGCCATGACCGATGTGGCGACGATGAAGGTAGCAGGGGAGGCACCGACAATGGGCAGCGGCGTGACGGGCAGGGGAAGCAGTAACTAGCGGGTCGGCGCGGCAGCAGCAACGCGACGGGCAGGGGAAGCAGCAACTAGCGGGTCAGCGCGGCAGCAGCGGGGCAGCAGAGCAGAGGCCAGCGGCGGAGCGTGGCGGGGCTGCAGAAGCAGCAGCAGCAGGGGCGCGGCACCGGGCATGGGCGTGCGCAGCCGAGCGTGGGCGCGCGCACGCGGTGGCGCACTGGGGAAGACAGAGGGGAGGGAGAGGGCGACGGCTCACAGCGGGGAGTAGGGACGATGGCAGTGGGGCACGGGGAGGAGGGCGGAGACGACGCGGCGGAGAGGTAGCAGGCCGACGTGGGGGGCTCCGGGCGGCGATGGACGACGACGGTGATCCGGGCGGCGGCCTCCTCCACTTGATCCCGATCCAATCGGGGGAAGAGGGGGGGGGATATTTTCGGGGGAGGAGTGGGGTGTCGGTGGGCGTGGGGGTAGGTTATGGGGTGCGGGGGTGGGCCGGCCCATTCGGGCGGCCGGGGTCCGCGTGGATGGCCAACTGGGCCAAAAGGCCCAGCGGGGGGGGGGCTTTTATTTTTTTGTTTTTTGTGTTTTCTTTCCTTTTTCTTTTATTTATTTTCTGTTTTTATTTCAATTTAAACTATTTAGGCATTTAAAAAATGTGTTTATTACACCATATTTACATATGCAAAATATGGCACCTCCCGAACATTTTTGTTTTAAATTTTGAAAAGTTTGGTGTTTGACATTTTTTAAAATTTTGAATTTGAAAAGTTTTGATCCAACGTGAGATTAGCAACAGTAACCGGGGTGACGTGGCATCATTAACATGGGATTACTATAGCATGATTATCCGGGTGTTACAAAACTCCTCCACTACAAGAAATCTCGTCCCGAGATTTTAGGAGGTAGAAGGAAACAGTGCGGGATATTCATCACGCAGGCGATCCTCGCGTTCCCAAGTGGCTTCATCTTCTGAGTGATGCGACCACTGGACCTTGAGGAATTTGATCGCCTTCTGACGGGTGCGGCGTTCAGCTCGGTCAAGAATGCGGACCGGTTTCTCTTTATAGGAGAGGTCCTGTTGCAATTCGAGCACTTCATGATCCACTACTCGGATTGGATCCTTGAAGCAACGGCAGAGCTGTGACACGTGGAACACATCATGAACCTAAGAAAGGGTCGACAGAAGCTCCAATTTATATTCCACTTTTCCACGCCTTTCGAGAATAGTGAATGGGACAATATAGCGAGGAGCTAGCTTGACCTTGATCCCGAAGCGGTGAGCACCCTTCATTGGTGTAACATGAAGATAAGCCTTTTCGCCAGGTTGATAGACCATGTCTTTGTGATGACGGTCATACTGACTCTTCTGACGTGACTGAGCAGTCTTGAGATTCTTGTGAATAATGCGGACTTGTTCTTCGGCCCGTTGGATAATATTCGGACCGAAGAGTGGATGTTCCCCAGTTTCTGACTAGTTCAGAGGGGTCCGACACTTTCGTCCATATAATACTTCGAAGGAGGACATCTTCAGACTAGCTTGATAGATATTATTATAAGAGAACTCGGCATACGGAAGAGATTCCTCCCATTTCTTGCTGAAGGAAATTACACAAGCTCGAAGCATGTCTTCGAGAACTTGGTTGACACGTTCAACTTGTCCTTGCGACTGAGGATGAAACACCGTACTGAACGACAGATGAGTTCCCATACCTTCTTGGAAACTTGCCCAGAATCTTGAAGTGAACAAGCTGCCACGGTCTGAACTGATAACGAGTGGAATATCGTGAAGTGAAACAATTCTGGACATGTAGAGAGTTGCAAGCTGACTAGCAGTGATTGTTTCTTTGACCGCCAGAAAATGTGCGACATTAGAAAGCCGGTCAATGACGACAAGAATAGCATAATTACCTTTTTGCGATTTGAGAAATCCAGTGACGAAGTCCATTTCAACATGGTCCCATTTCCATTCAGGAATAGAGATAGGTCACAGAGTTCCAGCAGGCCTTTGATGCTCTGCTTTGATACGACGGCAAACGTCACACTCAGCAACATAACGAGCAATGTCTTGCTTCATATTAGAGCACCAGAATCTCTGACGAATATCCTGATACATCTTTGTACTACCAGGATGGATAGATAGAGGCGTATCATGAGCTTCTTTCATGACCTCATGTGTCATATCAAAGTTTTTCTCTGAACATGGCACCACTAGGCGGCCTTTGAAGTAGAAGGCACCATCATCGGCGATAGTGAAGAATGAGGGCTTTCCTTCTGGTAGATGGCGTTTAATCTTGTGGGCATGAGAGTCATATCCCTGAATTCTCTTGATGGAGTCCAAGAGATCTGGTTCGACAACCAGGGTATTAAGGGAACCCTGGGAAACAATACGGAGGTTCATCTTGCGAAACTCCTTAGGAGGGGGAGCGAGGGCACCAGGGGGAACAATATGGAGGTTCAGCTTTCTGAATTCTTTAACAAGCGAGGGCTGAACTTTGCGAACCTGGAGGTGGTTACAGTAAGACTTGTGGCTCAAGGCATCAACCATTACATTAGCCTTGCCTGGGGTATAGGATATACCCACGTCAATGTCTGCAATAGTCTCCATCCATCTCTGCTGACGGAGGTTCAGGTCTGGCTGAGTAAACAGATACTTCAGACCTTGGTGGTCGGTGAAGATCTCGCAACGGTTACCGAGAAGGTAATGTCGCCACTACTTTAGTGCATGAATGACAGTAGCAAGCTCGAGGTCATGAACTGGGTAATTTTCTTCGTGAGGGCGCAGTTGACAAGAGGCATAAGCAATCACTCTACGCTCTTGCATTAGGACACAGCCTAACCCTTGACGGGAAGCGTCGCAGTAAATGACAAAGTCCTTCTTAGTATCAGGTGGAGCAAGCACTGGGGCAAAAGTCAACTTGTCTTTGAGCGCCTGGAAACTTTCCGACACTTGTCTGTCCATTGGAACTTGACACCCTTATGCAACAGATTAGTCAGAGGCCTAGCGATCTTGGAGAAGTTCTCGACGAATCAACGACAATAGCTAGCGAGACCGAGAAAACTTCTGACTTGCTTGACATTCTTCGGAGGTGTCCAATTGAGAATAGCTTGGACTCGTTCAGGGTTGACGGCAATACCATCCTTGGAGATGACATGCCCAAGATAGGTTACTTCGGGGAGCCAAAATTCACACTTGGAATACTTAGCGTAGAGTTGGTGCTCCCGAAGCTTTTCCAGCACAAGACGAAGATGTTCAACATGTTCTTATTTGTTCTTGGAAAATACAAGGATATCATCCAGATAAACCACGACGAACTTGTCGAGGTAATCCATGAATATATAGTTCATTAGACGAGAGAAGGTGGCGGGAGCATTCGTTAAGCCGAATGACATGACGATGTACTCGTATGATCCATACCGAGTCACGAAGGTAGTCTTTGGGATATCCTCTTCACGAACATGGATCTGATGGTAACCCAACCTCAAGTCGAGTTTGGAGAACACTAATGAACCAACCAGTTGATCATAAAGATCATTGATCCGAAGGAGGGGATATTTGTTCTGAATAGTGGCTTGGTTAATAGGACGATAGTCTTGGACTAATCGGTTCGTCCCATCCTTCTTCTTAACAAAGAGAGAAGGTGCTCCCCAAGGAGAGCAACTAGGGCGAATGAAACCTTTGCTAAGATATTTGTCGATTTCCTCCTTAAGCTCAATGAGTTCATGTGGCGGCATCTTGTAGGGTCGTTTGGCTATAGGAGTGGTGCCTAATTTTAAGTCGATGATGAATTCGACATCTCTAGCAGGGGGAATCCCTGGAAGTTCTTCCGGAAAGACGTCTTGGAATTCGCAAATGACGGGAATGTTTTCAATGCCCTCGAGTGGTGCAGCATTCAATGCATTCAAGGCATAAAGTCGTGCCTTGGCATTTTGAACCAGATGAGCCTAGTAAGTAACTATTTCATCGGAAGGGTGTAGCAGATGGATGGTCTTAGTGGCGCAAACTATAGAAGCAGTATGCACTTTCAACCAATCCATCCCTAGAATGAGGTCAATGTTAGACGACTTCAGGATAATGGGAGAGGCATAGAATTCCAGCCCTTCGATTTCCACGGGGACGTCGATGCGAACCATGGAGGTTTGACATTGTCCCACGGGGTTTTTTACCACTACCGAAGTGTTCATCTCCTCACATTTAACGTCGTGCTTGTATGCAAAATCTTCTGACATGAATGAATGCGATGCTCCTGAATCGAATAAAACAGATGCAGGTACTGAATTTACGAGGAGTGTACCCATCACGATAGCAGGCTGGTCTTGAGCTTCATTAACATCAACGTGGTTGGCATGAACACGACCATAAGACCTGGCATTGTTGTTGCGAGGCTGGTTGCTTCCACGGCCAGCTGCAGGGAGGGCCAGTTGATTCCGGTTCTGGTTGCATTCCCTAGCACGGTGTCCTGGTTGACCACACCTGAAGCACAGACCATTATTGGGAGTGGGAACAGGAGCTCGGGGTGGTGGAGCTGGAAGTCTTGGCTGCCTAGTTGGTGGGGGAGGCAGACGCGGTGCAGCATAGGACTGCCTTGGAGCAGGTGCAGTTGGCTGGTACATGCTGTTGGGAATCCATATCCTATGCTTCTGCGAGGACGGGCCCGAAGATGAGCCCGTGTCACGGTTGCGCCTGTGAGAGCTCTGGTGTTCCTGCAGACCAGTTTCGACATTGATGGCCTTGTTCACCAAGGTGGCGAAATCAGCAAAGTCATGCACTAAAAGTGCGAGCTTGATGTCAGCTTGGAGGCCATCACGAAACTTCTCCTGTCTACGTGTATCAGTGGCAATGTCTTCTTCAGCATAGCGGGACAAGTCCGGAAACTCCCGCTGATAAGCTTCCACAGTTTTGTTGCCATGGGTGAGGTTGCGGAACTCGCGCTTCTTCCGGTCGATGACTCCCTGAGGAATGAAGCGGGCACGGAAAGCAGCTTGGAAGTCTGGCCAGGTGATGATTGTTCCTACCGGCAGAGTACGCCTGTGGCTGTCCCACCATTGAGCAGCGGGTCCTTTCAGGAAGAAGGAAGCAAAGGTGACATAGCTGGCAGGGGCTACATCAGCAGATTCCATCTCATAGGTGATGTCACGGAGCCAGTCATCAGCATCCAGAGGCTGAGTTGAGCTACGGTACACAGTTGGGTTGAGGCGCATGAAATCCTGCAGAGTCACTTGGGCTGGATGCTGGTTCATATTGGGGCGAGGAAACTATGCCACAATATTCTCCATGAACTGGCAATTCAGCTCAAACCGTTGCATCATCCCGGCCATGTACTCGGGCGGTGGTGGGGGATGGCCACCACGACCACGACCACCTGGTCTAATCATCCTGCTAATATATAACAGGGGCAGTTCGGCATTGGCAAATTGCAAGGACAAGAATCATTCATGATGAAACATGCATAATGAAAGGAACACGATAGATACTACATAGTAGTTGGCATATCTTACAAAAGAGATCATGCATAGAGTTCGGTACACAGAGTTCAGTACATAGGCTAAGGACATCATAGGCGGCACGCAGGCTCGCGGTGAATGCATCTAACACTAACAAGCAACCCCACATCAGTCCCAGGAGGAACTGTGGAGGTAGGTGTAGCCGGATAGCTGGTAGTGACGCGGCGGGAAGTCCTCCACGTCAGTAGCCTGGGGTCCACGGATACTCTGGTGCAGAACCCGCCACACAGGTGGCAGAAGAGGACTAAGTGCGGGAGAGTAGCCTCCCACATCTGGCCAGCTGACACCCTGGGGCATCACGGTCCTGGCAGGGTAGATCTCAGAACGCGATAGATCACCAGATCGAACAAGGGGGTGCAACAGCGTCAGAGCACGGTACAAGTGCTGACGGGTGGTGTACAACTCGTGGCGAAGAGTTCAGTTAGCTCTATCCATCCCATCAGCATGCAAAACCAGGTTCTGATGGTCAGGGGGTGGAGCCAGGATTTGGGTATAGGGGGGCCAAGTAAACTTGATACAAGAAAAAAACTCAATGGATTTTTTTTACTACAATACTATATTGATGTGTCATTTTGACGCAATTAAAGTATAGTTCAATTTGTAGTATTAGTTAAAGTTTACCCTACAATTGCCAATAAGATCAAAATTACTAAAGATGAACTAATTGCTAGATAATTCCCTTCTCAATGTAGATTATCATGCAATTCAGCACACGGCTTGAATTGGACCGGGATTGATAACTTGCACATTAGTCCCATTAACAATCAGCAGGTTGAGAACTCAGCAACATGCATAAAAATCGAATTAATCTTTGTGATGTTTGGCGGCACTTTTCTTTTAGTATAACCGCTAAGCAGATCAATAAAAGAAAATTAAAATGAATTAGCATTGCAAATCACCATTAAAATAACTAAAATTGGATATAGAAATTTCGATGTATCTGATATGAGATATGAGGGATATTAGTAGACAGTACTGATGCTAATCTTGGCTGGTTGACTGGGATGGAAGAGAATTGACCGGAGTAGTCTGCACTCTGCAGGTCGCTCCTCATGGAGCTGGTGTATGTTGATTAATCGGACTCAAATCTTTAATCATGGGTAGTGAGCGCAAGAGGCAGGCAGGCAGTGGCAGCCGCCAGCGCCCAGCGCTAATCCCCTCAAATCACGCATTAATCACATCGAGGGCCAGGGTAATAAATGCCATGGGCTAGTAGTAGGAAGAGCCGGAGGCCATAACTGTGATTGGGCTTTATTATGGGCCCTTTCCTTTTACAGATTTTACTCCTTCTGTTCGAGTTAGGGGGGCCAAATACGTGCGTTTGCCCAATTCTATCGCTAATTACTCATACCTGGTAAAACAATCATTGATCGTTGGGGGGGCCTGGCCCCTGCTCGTCCCCCTGTCTCCGCCCCTGCTGATGGTAGAAGGGCTCTCGGGTGACAGTGGAGTAGGCAGCAGTGTAGTACCCCTCCGCACCAACATCGGATGCGATAGCAATGTGCCTGAAAGGGGAGGTGTCCAACTCCCGATACTCTCCACGAAGACGTGTCAGAGTAGCATAAGCAGCATCATGGACCGCCATGTCGAAAGTCACTCCAACACCATGAGCAGTGTGCAGCATGTAGTGGAGTCATACTCCCGAGAGTAGAGGTGGACGATGGCACGGTACTGCTCTTGGTTAAATTCCTGGTACTCCTTGTAGACGGTGTACTCAGGGTGCCAGCGATAACCCAGATAGGTCATCATCTCAACCAACAAAGCAGGTGATCCTGAGGCACCAATGGCCGTCGTGTGGCGCACAACCTGTCTCGTGGGTTCCATCTGAAAAGAAATATGTTTCAAAGGAGTCAAATGACCGTGTGGATAATGTTCAAAATACTACTCTAAAGAATAACTAGGTCTTATCCAACTTTGGGGTGAATGTGGTCATGGGATCCTAATGTTAGAGTTAGTAAATTCATTTAACCCGAGTAGAAGAGAGTTCAGAGTCCCAGAGTAAAGATCGAGGAGTAAAAGATCCTAATACCACCCACATGGTGACGTGGGCCCGTAAGGCACACAACCATGTTAGTAAAAAGTTTTGTAATGTCTAGACTTGACTTCAGCCAAGGAGCGTGGAAGGGGGACTCCTACAGGCAGTCGGCTCTAATACCAACTTGTGACACCCTCGATTCAATCGTACACTAATCATACACGCAAACGTGTACGATCAAGATCAGGGACTCATGGGAAGATATCACAACACAACTATACAAATAAAATAAGTCATACAAGCATCATATTACAAGCCAGGGGCCTCGAGGGCTCGAATACAAGAGCTCGATCATAGATGAGTCAGCGGAAGCAACAAAAATCTGAGTACAGACATAAGTTAAACAAGTTTGCCTTAAGAAGGAGCACAAACGGGGATACAAATCGAAAGAGGCGCATGCCTCCTGCCTGGGATCCTCCTAAACTACTCCTGGTCATCGTCAGCGGCCTGCACGTAGTAGTAGGCACCTCCAGAGTAGTAGGAGTCGTCGTCAACGGTGGCGTCTTGCTCCTTGACTCCAACGTCTGGTCGCAGCAATCGGGTATAGTAAGGGGGAAAAGGGGGAGCAAAGCAACCATGAGTACTCATCCAATGTACTCGCAAGCAAGGAGCTACACTACATATGCATGCATTGGTATCAAATGGAAAATGGGTAGCATATGTGGACTGAACTGTAGAATGCCGGAATAAGATTGGGATAGCTAGTCCTATCGAAGACTACGCTTCCAGTAACCTCCATCTTGCAGCAGAAGAAGAGAGTAGATGGTAAGTTAACCAAGTATCATCACATAGCATAATCCTACCCGGCGATCCTCCCCTCGTCGCCCTGTGAGAGAGCGATCACCGGTTGTATCTGGCACTTGGAAGGGTGTGCTTTATTGAGTATCCAGTTCTAGTTGTCATAAGGTCAAGGTACAACTCTAAGTCATCATGTTACCGAAGATCGCGGCTATTCGAATAGATTAACTTACCTGCAGGGGTGCACCACATTTCCCAACACGCTCGATCCCCTTTGTCCATACACACTTTTCTGGGTCATGCCCGGTCTCGGAAGCTCAACACGTCGCAGCCCTACCTAGGCACAATAGAGAGGTCACACATCGGTCTAAATCCTATGGCACAGGGGTCTGGGCCCATTGCCCATTGCACACCTGCACGTTGCGTACGCGGCCGGCGAGCAGACCTAGCCTCCCTTATACAAGAGCAGGCATTCCAGTCCAACCCGATGCGCGCCGCTCAGTCGCTGACATCACGAAGGCTTCGACTGATACCACGACGTCGAGTGCCCATAACTGTTCCCGCATAGTTGGTTAGTGAGTATAGGCCAATGGCCAGACTCAGACCAAATACCCAGATCTCGTTAAGCATGTTATTTTTAAATAACCACGGACGCTGACCAGGGCCAGGCCCACCTATCTCCTAGGCGGTCTCAACCTGCCCTGTCGCTCTGCCACAAAGTAACAGTTGGGGGCCGTCGGGAACCCTGGCCCACCACTACCTGGGTGGAACCACCTGCCCCTTCAGCCCCAACATCGGAATCACTCGCGGGTACTCAACGAGCCGACCCGACTTTAGTTACAACATGTAGTATAGGTAATATGTATAGTATATACCCGTGATCAATACCCGACGTGATCATGGCCCGATAGTATAGCATGGCAGACTAACAAGAATGTAGGGCCACTGATGGTAAACTAGCATCCTATACTAAGCATTTAGGATTGCAGGTAAGGTATCAACAGCTGTAGCAACAATGATAGGCTATGCATCAGGATAGGATTAACGGAGAGCAGTAACATGCTACACTACTCTAATGCAAGCAGCAGAGAGAAGAGTAGGCGATATCTGGTGATCATGGGGGGGGGCTTGCTTGGTTGCTCTGGGAAGTAGGGGTCGTCAAGAACGTAGTCGGATGGGGCACCAGCAGCGGCGTCAGTCTCGTAGTCTATCAGAGAGAAGAGGCGGAAGAAACAATGAATATAATGCAAACAGATGCATAACGATGCATGACATGACAAGTAGCGGTGCCAGGGGTGCCCTAACGCAGTATGAGGTGGTACCGGTGAAGGGGGGAAACATCCGGGAAAATATCCCCGGTGTTTCACATTTTTGGACAGATGAATCGGAGGGGGAAAGTTGTGTGTTCGCTATGCTAGGGATGCGTGGCGGACGAACGTGTTGTGTATCCGGGTTCGTCTCGTCATGTTGAGAAACTTTCATGTACAAAGTTTTTCCATCTGAGCTACGATTTATTTTATATTGATTTTAAAAGATCTAAATCATTTTTAGCATTTATTTAATTATTTTAAGTCCAACATTATCTAGAACAGTGCATGCTGACGTCAGCAGTCAACAGGGGTGTTGACTGGTGAAACTGACGTGTGGGACCCACCTGTTTAATTAAACTAACTAGTTAATTAGATTAATTAAACATGATTAATTAATTAATTATTTTAATTATCATTTATTTATTTATTTATATTTTAATTCTTTTTTTAAACGTTCTCAGGGGCTGGGCCCCGTTTGTCATAGGCCCCAGGGGCCAAACGGGCGCGGGCGACGGGCGGTAGCCCGAATGGGTGCCCGCCCAGGCCAATAGGGGGGATGGTGAGGTGGGCGCATCGCGGCGTGGTGGGGCATCGGGGGCATGCGCGGCAGGGTAGCGGCGATGGGCGACGGCGGTCGCGGGCCAGCACGGGCGAGCAGCGGCGAGGACGCGGGTGCGCGAGAGGCGGAGGCCGCGTGGCGACGGCGCAGCAGAGCGGGGGACGCGGGCGGCAGGTGCGTGATCGGAGTGGGTGAACGGCACAGGCGGCGGCTGCGCGAGGGGTTGCTGGCGCGCAAGCACGCGGTGCCAGGGGCGCGCAAGCGGCACGGGACGACGTGCAGCGAGGTGGGGACGAGGCCATGGCCGATGCGGCGACGGCGAAGGTAGCAGGGGAGGCGCCGGCAATGGGCAACGGTGCAGCGGGCAACGACGGCGGGCTACGGCGCGACGGGCAAGGGAAGCAGCAGCTAGCGGGTCGGCATGGCAGCAGTGCGGCAGCAGAGCAGAGGCCAGCGGCGGAGCGCGGCGGGGCTGCAGAAGCAGCAGCAGCAGGGGCGCGGCACCGAGCGCGGGCGTGTGCAGCCGAGCGTGGGCGCGCGTGCGCGCGGTGGCATGATACGTCTCCGTCGTATCTACTTTTCCAAACACTTTTGCCCTTATTTTGGACTCTAACTTGCATGATTTGAATGGAACTAACTCGGACTGACGCTGTTTTCAGCAGAATTACCATGATGTTATTTATGTGCAGAAACAAATGTTCTCAGAATGACCTGAAACTTCACGGAGCAACTTTTTGGAAAATATAAAAAATACCTGCAAAAGATGGAGACCAGGGGGCCCACCACTTATCCACGAGGGTGGGGGGCGCGCCCCCTACCTCGTGGGCCCCCTGGTGCCTCTCCGACTCCAACTCCAACTCCATATATTGTGTTTCGGGGAGAAAAAAATCAAGGAGAAGGATTCATCACGTTTTACGATACGGAGCCGCCGCCAAGCCCTAAAACCTCTCGGGAGGGCTGATCTGGAGTCCGTTCGGGGCTCCGGAGAGGGGAATCCGTCGCCATCGTCATCATCAACCATCCTCCATCACCAATTTCATGATGCTCACCGCCGTGCGTGAGTAATTCCATCATAGGCTTGCTGGGCGGTGATGGGTTGGATGGGATCTATCATGTAATCGAGTTAGTTTTGTTAGGGTTTGATCCCTAGTATCCACTATGTTCTGAGATTGATGTTGCTATGACTTTGATATGCTTAATGCTTGTCACTAGGGCCCAAGTGCCATGATTTCAGATCTGAACCTATTATGTTTTCATCAATATATGAGTGTTCTTGATCCTATCTTGCAAGTCCATAGTCACCTATTATGTGTTATGATCCGTTAACCCCGAAGTGACAATAATCGGGATACTTACCGGTGATGACCGTAGTTTGAGGAGTTCATGTATTCACTATGTGTTAATGCTTTGTTCCGGTTCTCTATTAAAAGGAGGCCTTAATATCCCTTAGTTTCCGTAAGGACCCCGCTGCCACGGGAGGGTAGGACAAAAGATGTCATGGAAGTTCTTTTCCATAAGCACGTATGACTATGTTCGGAATACATGCCTACATTATATCAATGAACTGGAGCTAGTTCTGTGTCACCCTAGGTTATGACTGTTACATGATGAACTGCATCCGGCATAATTCTCCATCACCGATCCATTGCCTATGAGCTTTCCATATATTTTTCTTCGCTTATTTACTTTCCCGTTGCTATTGCTATCATCACTTCAAAATACCAAAAACATTACTTTTACTACCGTTACCTTTTGCTACCGTTACCACTACTATCATATTACTTTGCTACTAAATACTTTGTTGCAGATACTAAGTTTCCAGGTGTGGTTGAATTGACAACTTAGCTGCTAATACTTGAGAATATTCTTTGGCTCCCCTTGTGTCGAATCAATAAATTTGGGCTGAATACTCTACCCTTGAAAACTGTTGCGATCCCCTATACTTGTGGTTATCAAGACTATTTTCTGGCGCTGTTGCCGGGGAGCATAGCTCTATTCTTTGAGTCACTTGGCATTTATATCTGCTTATCATTATGAAGAACTTGAAAGATCCAAGAACTAAGATTTATCCCTCAACTACGAGGGGAGGTAAGGAACTGCCATCTAGCTCTGCACTTGATTCACCTTCTGTTTTGAGTAAGCTTGCGACACCTAAAACTGCTTCTGCTATTCGTTCTGATATGTCGCATGTTATTGATGATGCTACTTCTGCTATGCATGATACTTATGATGAAACTACTTCTATGCTTGATACTACTGTGCCACTTGGTGAATTTCTTGATGAACAACTTGCTAGGGCTAGAGAGATTGAAAATATTGAATCTGATAATACTGATGAAAGTGATGATGACGAATCACTTGTTATTCCTCAGGGTTATGTTTTTGATCAAGAAGCCTCTTTAGCTATTTTAGCTTGCAAAGATAGATACGAGCTTAAGAGGTTATTAGCTAAATGGAATAAGCAATCTCTAAATGCTAGAATGAAACCTGACCCTGCTTTTGCTACTTCACCTATCTGTGTTACCGATAAGGATTATGAATTCTCTGTTGATCCTGATATAATTACTTTGGTTGAATCTGATCCTTTTCATGGCTATGAATCTGAAACTGTTGTGGCACATCTCACTAAATTAAATGATATAGCCACCCTGTTCACTACTGATGAGAGAACTTGTTACTTCTATATCCTTAAAATATTTCCGTTCTCATTAAAGGGTGATGCTAAGATATGGTTTAATTCTCTTGATCCTGGTTGTGTGCGTAGTCCCCAGGATATGATTTATTACTTCTCTGCTAAATATTTCCCTGCTCATAAGAAACAAGCTGCTTTGAAGGATATATATAATTTTGTGCAAATTAAAGAAGAGAGTCTCCCACAAGCTTGGGGGAGGCTTCTCCAATTACTTAATGCTTTGCCTGATCATCCTCTTAAGAAAAATGAAATACTTGATATCTTTTTTAATGGACTAACCGAGGCCTCCAGAGATTACCTGGATAGTTGTGCTGGTTCTGTTTTCAGGGAAAGAACGTCGGATGAAGCTGAAATTCTATTGAATAATATGTTGACAAATGAAAATAATTGGACAACTCCGGAGCCAATTCCTAAGCCTATTCCTAAACCAACTCCGAAGAAGTGGGGTATTCTATTTCTCAGTCTTGAAGATATGCAAGAGGCAAAGAAATCTATGAAAGAAAAAGGTATTAAAGCTAAAGATGTTAAGAATTTACCTCCTATTGAAGAAATACATGGTCTTAATTTACCGCATGTTGAAGAAACATATGATCTTAATCCTTTACCTATTGAAGAAACTCATGGTCTTGATAACCCGACACAGGTAGTAAAGGTAAATTCTCTCTATAGATATGATAAAGCTGAAATCCCATTTACTAAGTTTGCTAGCCCATGCTTAGATGAGTTCGATAAATTTATGGCTAAGCAAGAAGACTTTAATGCTTATTTTGGTAGACAATTGAAATACAATTCAAATATTCTTGAACACTTGGGTGATTATATGGCTAATGTCAAAGGTGAACTTAAACTTATTAGTAAACATGCTTCTATGGTTACCACTCAAGTAGAACAAGTACTTAAAGCTCAAAATGATTTGCTCAATGAATTGAATAGTAAAGATAATGATAATGCTGTTAGAGTGGCTACTAGAACTGGTAAAATGACTCAGGAACCTTTGTATCCTGAAGGCCACCCTAAGAGAATTGAGCAAGATTCTCAGAGAAATAATATAGATGCACCTAGTCCTTCTAAAAGGAAGAAAAAGAAAAATGATAGGACTTTGCATGCTTCTAGTGAACCTGTTATTGAACCACCTGAGAATCCAAATGATATTTCTATTTCTGATGCTGAAACTCAAGCTAGTAATGAACCTGAAACTAGTAATAATGTTAATGATAATGTTCATGATGATGCTCAACCTAGTAATGATAATCATATAGAAATTGAACCTGCTGTTGATCTTGATAACCCACAATCAAAGAATCAACGTTATGATAAGAAAGACTTTGTAGCTAGGAAACACGGTAAAGAAAGATAACCATGGGTTCAGAAACCCATGCCTTTTCCTCCCAAACCATCCAATAAAAAGGATGATGAGGATTTTGAGCGCTTTGCTGAAATAATTAGACCTATCTTTTTGCGTATGCGATTAACTGATATGCTCAAAATGAATCCTTATGCTAAGTGTATGAAAGAAATTGTTACAAATAAAAGAAATATACCGGAAGCTGAAATTTCCACCATGCTTGCTAATTATACTTATAAGGGTGGAATACCAAAGAAACTTGGAGATCCAGGAGTACCCACTATACCATGCTCCATTAAAAGAAACTATGTTAAAACTGCTTTATGTGATCTTGGAGCCGGTGTTAGTGTTATGCCTGTCTCTTTATATCGTAGACTTGATTTGAATAAGTTGACACCTACTGAAATATCTTTGCAAATGGCTGATAAATCAACTGCTATACATGTCGGTATTTGTGAGGATGTGCCTGTTGTAGTTGCAAACATTACTATTTTAACGGACTTTGTTATTCTTGATATTCCCAAGGACGATAGTATGTCTATTATTCTTGGAAGACCCTTTTTGAATACTGCAGTGGCTGTTATTGATTGCACTAAAGGCAATGTCACTTTTCATGTTAATGGTAATGAGCATACGGTACACTTTCCGAGGAAACAACCTCAAGTTCATAGTATCAACTCTATTGGAAAAATTCCATCGATTATATTTGGAGGTTTTAAATTTCCTCTTCCTACTGTCAAGAAGAAATATGATATTCTTATTATTGGGGATGTGCATATCCCCGTTGAGGTAACATAGTGTTATTCGAAATTTCTCCGGTTCCATGTTATTCGGAATGAGTTCGTTAACAAGACTTGATCAACCTTGTTAGTGGATTCCTTTTGATGATCATGAGATGGATGAAACTACAAGGCACAACTCTCTGTACCCTCCTTTTACTTTCTATTATTTATATTAAATAAAATAAAAATAGTATTTTCCTGTTTGTTATCTGATTATCCGTGCAATATGAAAATATCCCGAAAATAAAAGTTCTCCAAATGCCCTGAAATTTAAATATGTTTTTTTCTGGAATATTTGAGAATATTTGGCACTGAGAACACAGCAGGGGGGTCAACCACCTGCCCACGAGGGTGGAGGGCATGCCCTACCCCCTGGGCGCGCCCCCTGCCTCGTGGGCCCACGGTGGCCCTCCTCCACTTATTCCTGCACCCACACACTTCTTCTTCCTCCCACAAACACGAATAACCAGCTCAAACCCGAGTCCAAGCTCATCTTGCTGCCATTTTCGATCTCCTTGCTCAAAGCACCTCTCACAAAACTGCTTGGGGAGATTGTTCCTTGGTATGTGACCCCTCCATTGGTCCAATTAGTTTTTGTTCTAGTGCTTTATTCATTGCAAATTTTTGCTGCTTAGGTGACCCTGTTCTTGAGCTTGCATGTCAAATTTATATGGTCAAAAGTAGTTTTGATGCATGATATAGGCCCTAGGCACTTGTAGGAGTAGTTGCTATCAATATTATTGAGTTTGGTTTACTTTTATTTTGAAGTTACTAAAAAATTTCAGAATTTTTCGGAGGAAGAAAAATGCTTAGGAAGATGTTCCAAGGTGGTTCCTCAAGGAAGCAGGGATCCAGGCTTGCAATGCGTGATGCTGATGAAGAGCCACCAAGAGACGCTCCAGTGCGTCCTTATGAATGGCCTTCGAAATTTTTTATGGATCGAGCAGGAATTAAGGAAGAATTCCACGCATATTTGCGTAACGCTGATCTTGTGAACTTCGAGGAAGAGAAGTGCAGCCAGTATCACAACCTCACCAGTACCTTTGTGAGGAGGTTTGAATTTTCAACTTCACATAATTCTCCAACTGTCCTCTTTGATCCTTATGAAAATTCTTATACTATGGACTTAGAGGATTTTACCACTGCTTGCAAACTTCCACAATGGGGTAGTATAAGGGATCCTCGCAAATCTGAATTTAGAGATTTTCTTGCTAGTATAACTGTGGGAGAATCTAGAGATATAACACAAGCCACCATAGGGAGCATTCACTTTCCTGCTATACATTAATTTGCTCTCTTCATAGGTAGATGTATTAATGGTAAAGATGAGGCATGTCACATGTGTGTCCCCGATCTCGGTATTCTTAGGAGTGCTGTGTTAGGAGATAAATCTTATAATTTGGGAGCCATTGTTGCATGTAGGTTGGATCTTAATAGATTTAATGGAGATTTCTTTGGTGGAATTTATGCAACCCGCATAACTAATTTTCTTGGTGTAGCCATACGCGAAGATGATATTGAATTACCCCTGCTTACCTAGACTTTAACACTATGGTTCACCACCAGTTTGTCGAGAGGAATGAATCACCTCTCCAATATCGCTTAATCTTTGACAAACGCCGTGCTGTCCGTATTACTCTCCCTGCTCCTGCCCTCTTTGATTATCAGACAAGAGGAAGATATACTATCACCAGAGAGGAGGCAGATGAGTACGAGAGGAGAGCAGAGTCCGCTCGTCGCCACGCTGCAGCTCAGCAGGCGTTAGCCGCTGCATCTTAGTACGACCCCAACTTCTACTACGGATATCAGCCAGGCTAACCGTGGCCATAGACCAACTTAGGCCAAAAGCCTAAGCTTGGGGGAGTACGTATTTCTCACCGACATTACATTTATGTTCACACACTCATTGCTAGATGTCGGTGCTCATACTTTTTCATTGTATCATCCATGCTAGTTTAATTTCCTTTTTATGCTTTCTTCTTGTGTGTTTGATAAACCTTAAGAAAAACCAAAAAAATAGTTGTAGATTCTAATTAGTTTACTTTCCACGCTTGTAGTAGTAATTAAAAAGAAAACCCAAAAAGATTTCTTGTTCCTCGTTTACTTGTTGGGAGCTCTCCGTGTAAATAGTTTTATTTCTTTTCTTTCCTTTGGGGGTTCATAGGAGAAGACCATAATTGAATTGTTGAAGTGGCTCTTGTATGCATACTTGTTGATCTGACAGAAGAGCCCATATTGCCTTGTCTTCTCCTGTTTATTGAATGCTTGCAGATTCCAGCTTAGTCCAATGCATGCGCACTATTATTATTATTCACATCGTTCGGTCGTGCAAGTGAAAGGAAATTATGATGATATATGATGGACTGACTGAGATGAGAAAAGCTGGTATGAACGCGACCTTTTTTTTTGTAAATATGATTAGTTCATCGTTCCTGATTCAGCCTATTATGAATAAACATGTTTTCAATGACAACTAGAGATCATAGTTTCTTGTGTCATGCTTGATTAGCTAGGAGCTTATAATGGTTTACCTTGCGTGCCAACATGCTATTAAAATGGTTGTGATGTTGTATGATAGGGTGGTATCCTCCTCTAAATGATTTAAGTGACTTGACTTGGCGCATGTTCACGCATGTAGTTGAAACAAAATCAACATAGCCTTCATGATATTTATGTTCATGATGGATTATATCCTACTCATGCTTGCATTCGGTGTTGATTAATTTTAATGCATGTTCATGACTTTCGTCGCTCTCTAGCTGGTCGCTTCCCAGTCTTTTGCTAGCCTTCACCTGTACTAAGCGGGAATACTGCTTGTGCATCCAATCCCTTAAACCCCAAAGTTATTCCACATGAGTCCACTATACCTACCTATATACGGTATATACCTGCCGTTCCAAGTAAATTTGTATGTGTCAAACTCTAAACCTTCAAATAAATATCCTGTTTTGTATGCTCGAATAGCTCATGTATCAACTAGGGCTGTCCGTATCTTCCATGTTAGGCGGGTTACTCTCAAGAGGAGTGGACTCCGCTCCTCACTCACGAGATAAATGGCTGGTCACCGGGATGCCCAGTCCCATGCTTTATGCAAACTAAATCAAAATAATTGCAAACAAAACCCCCACTTGGACTCTTGTTAGTTGGAGGCACTCGTTTTTTTCGAGCAAGCCATGGATTGATGCTTGTTGGTGGAAGGGGGAGTATAAAACTTTACCATTCTGTTTGGGAACCGCCTATAATGTGTGTAGCATGGAAGATATCGCCATCTCTTGGTTGTTATGTTGACAATGAAAGTATACCGCTCAAAATATTATTCACCTTTGTTTCAAAACCGAGCTCTGGCACCTCTACAAATCCCTGCTTCCCTCTGCGAAGGGCCTATCTATTTACTTTTATGCTGAGTCATCATCTTCTTATTAAAAAGCACCAGTTGGAGAGCACCACTGTCATTTGCATTCATTACTGTTATTTTACATTGAGTATGACTTAACTGGATCTATTTTACCATGAATTACAATGTCTAGTCAGTCCTTGGTCTTTAAAGGTGCTCTGCATTTATGTTTTGCGGTCTCAGAAAGGGCTAGCGAGATACCATCTTGTTATATCATATTATGATTGTTTTGAGAAAGTGTTGTCATCCAAGATTTATTATTATTGCTTGCTAGTTGATTATGCCATTGATATGAGTAAAACTTGAGACCTAAGCGTTATTGCGAATGTGGTAAGTTATAATCTTTGCTGAAAACTTGAATGCTAGCTTTACATATTTACAACAACAAGATCAAACAGAGTTTGTAAAAGTTTTTCTTTATCACTTTCAGTTTGTCAACTAAATTGCTTGAGGACAAGCAAAGGTTTAAGCTTGGGGGAGTTGATACGTCCCCGTCGTATCTACTTTTCCAAACACTTTTGCCCTTGTTTTGGACTCTAACTTACATGATTTGAATGGAACTAACTCGGACTAACGCTGTTTTCAGCAGAATTACCATGATGTTATTTATGTGCAGAAACAAACGTTCTCGGAATGACCTGAAACTTCACGGAGCAACTTTTTGGAAAATATAAAAAATACGTGCAAAAGATGAAGGCCAGGGGGCCCACCACCTGTCCATGAGGGTGGGGGCGCGCCTGCCCCCCCTAGGGCGCGCCCCCTACCTCATGGGCCCCCTGGTGCCTCTTCGACTCCAACTCCAACTCCATATATTGTGTTTCGGGGCAAAAAAAATCAGGGAGAAGGATTCATCGCGTTTTACGATACGGAGCCACCGCCAAGCCCTAAAACCTCTCGGGAGGGCCGATCTGGAGTCCGTTCGGGGCTCCGGAGAGGGGAATCCGTCGCCATCGTCGTCATCAACCATCCTCCATCACCAATTTCATGATGCTCACCGCCGTGCGTGAGTAATTCCATCATAGGCTTGCTGGACGATGATGGGTTGGATGGGATCTATCATGTAATCGAGTTAGTTTTGTTAGGGTTTGATCCCTAGTATCCACTATGTTCTGAGATTGATGTTGCTATGACTTTGCTATGCTTAATGCTTGTCACTAGGGCCCGAGTGCCATGATTTCAGATCTAAACCTATTATGTTTTCATCAATATATGAGTGTTCTTGATCCTATCTTGCAAGTCCATAGTCACCTATTATGTGTTATGATCCGTTAACCTCGAAGTGACAATAATCGGGATACTTACCGGTGATGACCGTAGTTTGAGGAGTTCATGTATTCACTATGTGTTAATGCTTTGTTCCGGTTCTCTATTAAAAGGAGGCCTTAATATCCCTTAGTTTCCATAAGGACCCCACTGCCACGGGAGGGTAGGACAAAAGATGTCATGCAAGTTCTTTTCCATAAGCACGTATGACTATGTTCGGAATACATGCCTACATTATATCAATGAACTGGAGCTAGTTCTGTGTCACCCTAGGTTATGACTGTTACATGATGAACCGCATCCGGCATAATTCTCCATCACCGATCCATTGCCTATGAGCTTTCCATATATTGTTCTTCGCTTATTTACTTTCCCGTTGCTATTTCTATCATCACTACAAAATACCAAAAACATTACTTTTACCACCGTTACCTTTTGCTACCGTTACCACTACTATCATATTCTTTGCTACTAAATACTTTGTTGCAGATACTAAGTTTCCAGGTGTGGTTGAATTGACAACTCAGCTGCTAATACTTGAGATTATTCTTTGGCTCCCCTTGTGTCGAATCAATAAATTTGGGTTGAATACTCTACCTTCGAAAACTGTTGTGATCCCCTATACTTGTGGGTTATCATGGCGCACTGAGGAAGATAGAGGGGAGGGAGAGGGCGGCAGTTGACGGCGGGGAGTAGGGACGATGGCAGTGGGGCACGGGGAGGAGGGCGGTGACGACGCGACGGAGAGGAAGCAGGCTGGCGTGGGGGGCTCCGGGCGGCGACGGTGATCCGGGCGGCGGCCTCCTCCTCTCGATCCCGATCCAATCGGGGGAAGAGGGGGGATATTTTCTGGGGAGGAGTGGGGTGTCGGTGGGCGTGGGGGGAGGTTATGGGGTGCGAGGGTGGGCCGGCCCATTCGGGCGACCGGGGTCTGTGTGGATGGCCAACTGGGCCAAAAGGCCCAGCGCGGGGGGGGGGGGCTTTTATTTTTTTTGTTTTTGTGTTTTGTTTTCTTTTATTTATTTTATTTTCTGTTTTATTTCAATTTAAACTATTTAGGCATTTTATAAAAATGTGTTTATTACACCATATTTACATATGCAAAATATGGCACCTCCCGAACATTTTTGTTTTAACTTTTGAAAAGCTTGGTGTTTGACATTTTTTTTAATTTTGAATTTGAAAAGTTTTGATCTAATGCGAGATTAGCAACAGTTAACATGGCATCGTTAACGTGGGATTACTGTAGCATGATTATCCGGGCGTTAGACATTATTAAATTTATATCTTTTGGTTTCAATACTATGAATATGTGTATTACTACGATCGAGATTCAATAAACCATTCACCTTGGGTGTATGACCACAAAAGGTTTTATTCATGTAAACAGAATAACAATTATTCTTTGACTTACATGAATAACCGTATTGCAATAAATATGATCCAATCATATTATGCTCAACGCAAACGCCAAATAACATTTATTTTAGGTTCAACACTAATCCCGAAGGGAAAGGGAGTGTGCGATGGTGATCTTATCAAACTTGGAATTACTTCCAACACACATCGTCACCTCGCCCTCAACTAATCTCTGTTCATTTTGTAACTCCTGTTTCAAGTTACTAATCATAGCAACTGAACTAGTATCAAATACCCGGGGGCTACTATGAACACTAGTAAAGTACACATCAATAACATGTATATCATATATACTTTTGTTCACTTTGCCATCCTTCTTATCCGCCAAGTATTTGGGGCAGTTCCGCTTCCAGTGACCATTTCCTTTGCAGTAGAAGCACTCAGTTTTAGGCTTGGGTCTAGATTTGGGCTTCTTCATGGGAGTGGCAACTTGCTTGCCATTCTTCTTAAAGTTCTCTTTCTTTCCCTTGCCCTTTTACTTGAAACTAGTGGTCTTGTCAACCATCAACACTTGATGTTTTTCTTGATTTCTACCTTTGCTGATTTCAGCATCGCGAAGAGATCGGGAATCGTTTTACGTCATCCCTTGCATATTATAGTTCATCACTAAGTTCTAGTAACTTGGTGATAGTGACTAGAGAACTTTATCAATCACTATCTTATATGGAAGATTAACTCCCACTTGATTCAAGCAATTGTAGTACCCAGACAATCTGAGCACATGCTCATTGGTTGAGCTATTCTCCTCCATCTTGTAGGCAAAGTACTGTTAGAGGTTTCATACCTCTCAAGACAGGCATGAGTCTGAAATACTAATTTCAACTCTTGGAACATCTTATATGCTCCGTGGCGTTCAAAATGTTTTTGAAGTCCCGATTCTAAGCCGTAAAGCATCGCGCACTAAACTATCAAGTAGTCATCATACCGAGCTTGCCAAACGTCCATAACGTCTCCCTCTGCTCCTGCAATAGGTCCGTCACCTAGTGGTGCATCAAGGACATAATTCTTCTGTGCGACAATGAGGATAATCCTCAGATCACGGAGCTAGTCCGCATCATTGCTACTAACATCTTTCAACATAGTTTTCTCTAGGAACATATCATAAATAAAACGGGGAAGCTATACGCGGCAATTTATCTACAACATAGATATGCTCATACTACCAGGACTAAGTTCATGAGAAATTTAAGTTCAATTAATCATATTACTTAAGAACTCCCACTTAGATAGACATCCCTCTAATCATCTAAGTGATCACGTGATCCATATCAACTAAACCATGTCCGATCATCACGTGAGATGGAGTGGTTTTCAATGGTGAACATCACTATGTTGATCATATCTACTATATGATTCACGCTAGACCTTTCGGTCTCAGTTTTCCGAGGCCATATCTGCATATGCTAGGCTCGTCAAGTTTAACCCGAGTATTCTGCGTGTGCAAAACTGGCTTGCACCCGTTGTATGTGAACGTAGAGCTTATCACACCCGATCATCATGTGGTGTCTCGGCACGACAAACTTTCGCAACGGTGCATACTCAGGGAGAACACTTGTACCTTGAAATTTAGTGAGAGATCATCTTATAATGCTACCGCCGTACTAAGCAAAATAAGATGCATAAAGGATAAACATCACATGCAATCAATATAAGTGATATGATATGGCCATCATCATCTTGTGCCTTTGATCTCCATCTCCAAAGCACCGTCATGATCACCATCGTCACCGGCTTGATACCTTGATCTCCATCGTAGCATCATTGTCATCTCGCCAAATATTGCTTCTACGACTATCGCTACCGCTTAGTGATAAAGTAAAGCAATTACATGGCGATTGCATTTCATACGATAAAGCGACAACCATATGGCTCCTGCCAGTTGCCGATAACTGGTACTAAACATGATCATCTCATACAAGAATTTATATATCATCATGTCTTGACCATATCACATCACAGCAAGCCCTGCAAAAACAAGTTAGACGTCCTCTACTTTGTTGTTGCAAGTTTTACGTGGCTGCTACGGGCTTCTAGCAAGAACCGTTCTTACCTACACATCAAAACCACAACGATTTTTTCGTCAAGTGTGCTGTTTTAACCTTCAACAAGGACCGGGTGTAGTCAAACTCGATTCAACTAAAGTTGGAGAAACAGACACCCACTAGCCACCTGTGTGCAAAGCATGTCGGTAGAACCAGTCTCATGAACGCGGTCGTGTAATGTCGGTCTGGGCTGCTTCATCCAACAATACCGCCAAATCAAAGTATGACATGCTGGTAAGCAGAATGACTATTATCGCCCAGAACTCTTTGTGTTCTACTCGTGCATATAACATCTACGCATAGACCTGGCTCGGATGCCACTGTTGGGGAACGCAGTATTTCAAAAAAAAAATCCTACGATCACGCAAGATCTATCTAGGATATGCATAGCAACGAGAGGGGAGAGTGTGTCAACGTACCCTTGTAGACCGAAAGCGGAAGCGTTTGATTGATGAAGTCAAACGTCTTCGCGATCCAACCGATCAAGTACTGAATGCACGGCACCTTCGCGATCTGCACGCGTTCAGCTCGGTGACGTCCCTCGTACTCTTGATCCAGTTGAGGCCGAGGGTGAGTTTCGTCGGCACGACGGCGTGTTGACGGTGATGATGAAGTTAGTGACGCTGGGCTTCGCCTAAGCACTACGACAATATGACCGAGGTGGAAAACTGTGAAGGGGGGCACCGCACACGGCTAAAGATCAACTTGTGTGTTCTAGGGGTGCCCCCTGCCTCCATATATAAAGGAGGGAGAGGGAGAGGCAGCCGGTCCTAGGGGGGCACGCCAAGGTGTGGAGTCCTACTAGGACTCCCTAGTCCTAGTAGGATTCCACCTCCCACATGGAGTAGGAAAGGGGGAAGGGAGAAGGAGAAGGAAAGGGGGGGGGGGGGGCGGCCCCCTTCTCCAAGTCCTAATAGGCCTCCTACTCTAGGGGGGCGCACCAGCCCCTTGTGGGCTGATGTGCTTCCCCCTTATGGCCCATAAGGCCCATAACTTCTCCCGGGGGGTTCCAGTAACCTCCTCGTACTCCGGAAAAATGCCTGAACCTCTTGGAACCATTCTGATGTCCAAATGCAACCTTCCAGTATATGAATCTTTACCTCTCGACCATTTCGAGACTCCTCGTCATGTCTGTGATCTCATCCAGGACTCCAAACAAACTTCAGTTCATCAAATCACATAACTCATGTCACAGCCCTACAAATCTTCTTGTATTTAGTGGCATTGCATCCATGCATCATTTTCAACATCTATTAATTTTGAAATGGGGACTGATAAACCCTAGCAGCAAGTGAAATACAACTAGGGTCAAATTAAATCTTTTCCATCTACCCAAAATGGCTTTTAGAAATGTTCATCAATTTTGGAATGGGTGAAAACTTCTTCCAAAAATTATGCACACATTTCTAGGACATTTCTGGATTTTGGAGTTAATTCATACGTATTTGAATTTGGACAATTAAATGCTATATAATATCTTAAATGTCCAAATAATTCTGAACTTAAGTGAGGGCTGTTGGAAATATTCCATACAGAGCCCACAATTATTTTCAGGGTTTTTGAAAATGCCTTAGCATTTTAATTAAGTCAAAACAATTACAGAAAAATAGAAAACAGAAACTAAATAAAAGAGAGAGAGAAGGAAACAAACCTGGCGCCACCTGGGCCTCACCTGTGCTGGCCCAGCCCACCTAGCCTGGTGCCAGTCCTCCGTCGTTTCCCCCTTGTTTTCCCTCTCCAACCCTTCCTCTAGCCATGCTTTTCGCCGGAGACCGAACCGCGCCGCCGCCGAGCCTCTCGCCGCCGTGGCCACAGCCGCCGCAACCTCCAACCGAGCACACCCACGTGCTCACCGCGCCGCGTAGGTGCCGTAGGAGCCAAGCACGCCACCCCACGGGCACCGTAGCCCCGCTCCCGAGCGCACCCATACTTCGGCCACCGCCACGAGCTCGATTCCGGCGAGCTCGCTCCACCCCATCTTCTCCCACTTGCCCCACTAGATGCGCGCGAGCCGCAGCTACGCATAGGACCAAACCGCGGTCGATTTGGTCGCCTGTGGGCGATTCCCGAAGCCCTCCACCGTCTCTGTCGTCGCCGGCGACGAGCCGTTGACCTGGTCCGGCGGGTTTGACCCAGCTTGACCGGGGTTTGACTTTCCCCTGACTCACTGACATGTGGGCCCCAGGCCACTAACTAAACTAGGATTAGTATTAGTTTAACACAAACTAACTTTAGTTAGTTAACTAACTACTGACCAGTGGGTCCCACTGGTCAGGTTTGACCTGGCCAGCCACAGTTGACCTGATGACGTCACTCTTACGTCATGCTGACGCAGTAAAACCTTTTCTAGATTTTAAATAAATCTAAATGATTTATTTATTTCAGAAAATTCCTAAAACTTCTAAAAATCATAGAAAATAATCTATAACTCAGAATGAAATAATATATATATGAAAAATTATCAGAAAAATTCAAGGAATCTGTTTAGGGCATTTCCATGCATGTTTGAACAATGTTTGTCCCCTGTTTTGGACAAAACAAATAAATGGCATTTAATAAAGCACATATGGAGTTTGAATTTGAACCTAGTGTTCAAACCAACTCCATTTAACTTGTTGCTAGTTGCATTAGGCCAATCAACAGCATATTTCCATGTCACATTCATGCATCATATTGTTGCATGGCATTGATTGTGTCCTTCCCTGTTTGCCGGTAGCCGTCCCCTCTCAGATGACGATGTTTCCGACGACGTGATCGATGACACCGATGAAGAACTATATTGTCTTCAGAAGTGCCAGGCAAGCACAACCCCCTTGTTCATTCCGATACAAGCCCACTCTCTCGCTCCTGCTCTCTTTTACTGCATTAGGACAACAATGATTCATCTGTTACTTGTTGCGGTAGTTGAACCCCTTATCCTCTGCATGACCTATCATTGCCACAGTAAATAGATGAAACCCACTAGCATGAGTAGGAGTTGTTTGAGCCCTGATGTGCCTACTCATTCATGCTTGTTTGTCATGCCTGCTATTGCATAGAGTTGTGTCAGGTCTGATTCATCGGGAATGAATTGGAGGTGTGTGAACATGTCCTACTGTGTGTGAGCTAAGTGTGTGAACACGTTTTGGTAAAGGTAGCGGTGAGAGGCCATGTAGGAGTACATGGTGGGTTGTCTCATTGAAACCATCCTCAGGAACTGAGTTCTGTGTCTGTGATCCATGAACAGCTACTACCACTCATTGGGATCCTTAATTGACCCTCTCGGCTTCTTAATCACCCTAGTACTCTGTCCAGGAGTTGCAACTAGTTTCTTGCTGACTACAATTGTACTCACGTTTGCTTAATTTAAGTTTTTGCAGAGAGGCTTCAGTCTCGCTAGTAGTTCCGTGTGGACTTCGACATTTAGCTTGATACCTCAGCTACGATCTTGTGCCCTCGGCAGGATCTGGTAGATAGTCAGGCTTAGTTTTTTTTCCATCTATAGATGTCTGTACTTAGACATGTTAAGCTTCCGCATGTGCTTGATTTGTATGCTGTGATTGTTGGGTCATGAGACCCATGTTTGTATTTCTGGCTCCTCGGAGCCTAATGAATAAATACTTGAGTCGTAGAGTTATGTTGTGATGCCATGTTGTATTTACTCATATCGGGCATATTGTGTGTATGATTGAAATGCTTGGTATGGGTGGGGTCCGACAATCTAGTTGTTTATCCTTGGCAGCCTTTCTTATGGGGAAATGTAGTCTAGTGTTCCTCGAGCCATAGTAGTCCGCTACAACCCTGTTCACCGGAGTCCTGCTAGCCCAGCACTACTGCTCAGGACACTTGACTGGCCGGCATGTGTTTCACTTCATTCCTGTGTCTGTCCCTTCGGGGAAATGTCACGCGGTGACATCCGGAGTCCTGCCTAGCCTGCTACAGCCCGGGTTCCCAGAGTCTTGTTAGCCCAGTGCTACCGCCCGGATTCACACGCTGCTGACCGACATGCTGGATGTGATTCATGTATGCCTGTCCCCATAGGTTAGTGCCGCTTTGGGTTCACGACTAGCCATGTCGGCCCGGGTTCTCTGTCATATGGATGCTAGCGACACTATCATATACGTGAGCCAAAAGGCGCAAACGGTCCCGGGCCATGGTAAGGCGACACCCGTGGAAATACCGTGCGTGAGGCCGCAAAGTGATATGAGGTGTTACCGGCTAGATCGATGTGACTTGGAATCGGGGTCCTGACAGCTCATAATACAAATCGTCATTGAACGTTAAGCGTGCGGACCCTACGGGTTCTACAAAGATCTTTATCGGTCAAACCGCATAACAACATACATTGTTCCCTTTGTCATCGGTATGTTAGTTGCCCGAGATTCGATCATCGGTATCAACATACCTAGTTCAATCTCGTTACCAACAAGTCTCTTTACTCGTTCCGTAATGCATCATCCCGTAACTAATTCATTAGTCACATCGCTTGCAAGGCTTATAGTGATGAGCATTATCGAGAGGGCCCAGAGATACCTCTCCGATACACGGAGTGACAAATCCTAATCTTGATCTATGCCAACTCAACAAACACCATCGGACACACCTATAGAGCATCTTTATAATTACCAAGTTACGTTGTGACGTTTGATAGCACACAAGGTGTTCCTCCGCTATTCGGGAGTTGCATAATCTCGTACTCTGAGGAACATGTATAAGTCATGAAGAAAGCAACATCAATAAACTAAACGATCATAGTGCTAAGCTAACGGATGGGTCTTGTCCATCACATCATTCTCTAATGATGTGATCCCGTTCATCAAATGACAACACATTTCTATGGCTAGGAAACTTAACCATCTTTGATTAACGAGCTAGTAAAGTAGATGCATACTAGGGACACTCTGTTTGTCTATGTACTCACACATGCACTAAGTTTCCGGTTAATACAATTCTAGCATGAATAATAAACATTTATCAAGATATAAGGAAATATAAATAACAACTTTATTATTTCCTCTAGGGCATATTTCCTTCACTACGAGACCCACAAACCTTAACACAAGTATTTCTCGAATTCACAACTACTCACTAGCATGACTCTAATATCACCATCTTTATATCTCAAAACAGTCATAAGGAATCAAACTTCTCATAGTATTCAATGCACTTTATATGAAAGTTTTTATTATATCCCTCTTGGATGCCTATCATATTAGGACTAATTTCATAACCAAAGCAAATTAACATGCTGTTTTAAAGACGCTCAAAATAATTTAAGTGAAGTGCGAGAGTTCATCAATTTCTATGTCGTGCTCTAAAAAGATATAAGAGCACTAGAGCAAATTTTCCTAGCTCAAAAGATATAAGTGAAGCACATAGAGTATTCTAATAAATCACGATTCACGCGTGTCTCTCTAAAAAGGTGTGTACATCAAGGATGATTGTGGCAAACTAAAAAGCAAAGAATCAAACCATACAAGACGCTCCAAGCAAAACACATATCATGTGGTGAATAAAAATATAGCCTCAAGTAAAGTTACCGATAGACGAAGACAAAAGAGGGGATGCCTTCCAGTGCATCCCCAAGCTTAGGCTGTTGGTTATCCTTGAATATTACCTTGGGGTGCCTTGGGCATCCCCGAGCTTAGTCTCTTGCCACTCCTTATTCCATAGTTCATCAAATCCTTACCCAAAACTTGAAAACTTCACAACACAAAACTCAACAAAAGATCTCATAAGCTCCGTTAGTATAAGAAAATAAATCACCACTTTTGGTATTGTTGTGAGATCATTCTTTATTTATATTGGTGTAATATCTACTATATTCCAACTTTTCCATGGTTCATACTCCCCCGATACTAGCCATAGATGCATCAAAATAAGCAAACAACACACGAAAAACAGAATCTGTCAAAAACAGAACAGTCTGTAGAAATCTGGAGATTTAGAATACTTATTTTAACTCCAAAAATCTTGAGAAATTAGGAAGGCCTAAGAAATTTGTTTATTAATCTTCTTCAAAAAGAATTAGTATTTTATTGCGCTTCTGCTAAAAATGAAAACTAATCTCCTGAGCGCAAAAGTTTCAGTTTTTCAGCAAGATCAAATCAACTATCACCGTAAGCTATCCCAAAGGTCTTACTTGGCACAAACACTAATTAAAACACAAAACCACATCTAACCAGAGGCTAGATGAATTATTTAATGCAAAACAGGACATAAAAATCAAGAACAAAAATAAAATTGGGTTGCCTCCCAGCAAGCGCTATTGTTTAATGCCCCTAGCTAGGCATAAAACACGAATAGATCTAAGTATTATCATCTTTGGTATGCAATCCATAAGTGGCTCTCATAATAGATTCATAAGGTAATTTAATTTTCTTTCATGGAAAGTGTTCCATGCCTTTCCTTAACGGGAATTGAAATTTAATATTTCCTTCTTTCATATCAATAATTGCACTAGAACTTTCTAAGGAAAGGTCTACCAAGAATAATAGGACATGTAGAATTCAAATATATATCAAGAACAATGAAATCTATGGGCACATAATTCCTATTTGCAACAATAAGAACATCATTAATCCTTCCCATATGGTTTTTAATAGTGGAATCCGCAAGATGAAAATTTAAGGAACAATCATCAAATTCATGGAAACTTAACACATCACATAAAGTTTTTGGAATCGTGGAAACACTAGCACCCAAATCACACAAAGCATGGAATTCATAATCTTTAATATTAATCTTAATAGTAGGTTCCCACTCATCATAAAGTTTTCTAGGGATAGAAACTTCCAATTCAAGCTTTTCTTCAAAAGATTTCATCATAGCATCAACGATATGTTTAGTAAAAGTTTTGTTTTGATTATAAGCATGAGGAGAATTCAACATGGATTGCAACAAGGAAATACAATCTATTAAATAAAAATTATCATAATTAAATTCCTTGAATCCAAAAGAGTGAGTTTGTTGCTACTTAAAGTTTTGACCTCTCCAATCCCACTTTAATCAATTTTTGCATCAAGATCTAAAAACTCCAAATTATTGGGATGCCTTATAACTAAAGTTGACTAATCTCCAGTCCCATATTTATCAAGATTTATATTAGAAAGAAAAGATTCAATAGGAGTCACATCAATCACTTTAAGATCTTCATCATTATTGTCACGAAAACTAGAAGAACACGCTTTTATAAACCAATCTTTTTTAGCATGCATCTTAGCGGTTCGTTCTTTGCACTCATCAATGGAAATTCTCATAGCTTTGAGAGACTCATTGATATCATGCTTGGGTGGAATAGATCTAAGTTTCAAAGAATCAACATCAAGAGAAATTATATCCATGTTCCTAGCCAAATCATCAATCTTAAGCAATTTTTCTTCAATCAAAGCATTGAAATTCTTTTGCGAACTTATAAATTCTTTAACACTATTCTCAAATTCAGAGGGCATCTTATTACAATTTCCATAAGAATTGTTGTAGGAATTGCCATAATTATTAGAGGAATTACTAGGGAACGACCTAGGATTAAAATTACCTTGATTCATGTTATTATCGAAATTGTTCCTACCAACAAAATTCACATCCATAGATTCATTATTATTATCAATCAAATTATACAAAGGCTATCATTAGGATCAGTAGGAGACTCTTGCTAGCAAATAATTTCATAAGCTCATCCATCTTTCCACTCAAAACATTAATCTCTTCTATAGCATGCATGTTTTTACTAGTGGAAGATCTTTCGGTATGCCATTGAGAATAATTAACCAAAATATTATCTAGGAGTTTAGTAGCTTCTCCTAAAGTAATTTCCATAAAAGTACCTCCCGTGGCCGAATCTAAAAGGTTTCTAGAAGCAAAATTCAACCCCGCATAAAATTTTGTATAATCATCCACAAATTCAAACCATGAGTAGGGCAATTTTGTATCATCAATTTCATCCTCTCCCAAGATTGTGCAACATGTTCATGATCAAGTTGCTTAAAATTCATAATATCGTTCCTAAGGGAGATGATCTTAGCGGGAGGAAAATACTTGGAAATAAAAGCATCTTTACACTTATTCCATGAATCAATACTATTTTTAGGCAAAGATGAAAACCAAGTTTTAGCACGATCTCAAAGTGAGAACAGAAATAACTTTAATTTGACAATCTCATTGTCCACATCTTTTTTATTTTGCATATCACACAAATCAACGAAATTATTAAGATGGGATGCGGCATCTTCACTTGGAAGTCCGAAAAATTGATCTTTCATAACAAGATTCAGCAAAGCGGCATTAATTTCACAAGATTCCGCATTAGTAGCGGGAGCAATCAGAGTACTAATCAAATCATTGTTGTTGGTATTGGAAAAGTCACACAATTTGGTATTATATTGAGCCATCATGACAAAGCAAGCAATCCAACACACGAGCCGACAAAAGCAAGCGGAGAAGAGGGGCAAAAGAGGGGCGAAGAAAAGAGAAATCTTTTCAAAAATCGTTTTAGAAGTGGGGGAGAGGAAAACGAGAGGCGAATGGCAAATAATGTAATGCGAGGGATGAGAGTTTATGATGGGTACTTGGTATGTCTCGGCTTGGCATAGATCTCCCCGGCAACGGCGCCAGAAATTCTTCCTGCTACCTCTTGAGCTTGCATTGGTTTTTCCCTCGAAGAGGAAAGGGTGATGCAGCAAAGTAGAGTAAGTATTTCCCTCAGCTTTTGAGAACCAAGGTATCAATCCAGTACGAGACAATGCACAAGCCACCGAATACCTGCACAAACAAACCGCAACTTGCACCCAACGCGACAAAGGGGTTGTCAATCCCTTCACGGTTATTTGCAAAGTGAGATATGATATAGATGGATAAATGGTAAAGTAATATTTTTGGTATTTTTGGTTTATAGATCGGCAAGTAAAAGATTGCAAAGAAAGTAAATAGGAAACTAAAATTATAGATCGGAAACTTATATGATGGAAAATAGACTCGGCGGCCATAGGTTTCACTAGAGGCTTCTCTCAAGATAGAAAATATTATGGTGGGTGAACAAATTACTGCCGAGCAATTGATAGAAAAGCGCAAAGTTATGACGATATCTAAGGAAATGATCATGAATATAGGAATCACGTCCGTATCAAGTAGACCGAAATGATTCTGCATCTACTACTATTACTCCACACATCGACCGACTCCTGCCTGCATCTAGAGTATTAAGTTCATAAGAATAGAGTAACACATTACGTAAGATGACAAGATGTAGCGGGACAAACTCAAGCAATATGATGAAAACCCCATCTTGTTATCCTCGATGGCAACAATACAATATGTGTCGATTCCCCTTCTGTCACTAGGATCGAACACCGCAAGATTGAACCCAAAGCTAAGCACTTCTCCCGTTGCAAGAAAACCCAATCTAGTTGGCCAAACCAAATCAATAGTTCGAAGAGACTTGCAAAGATATCAAATCATGCATAAAAGAATTCAGAGGAGATTCAAATAATATTCATAGATAAGCTGATCATAAATCCACAATTCATCGGATCTCGGCAAACACACCGCAAAAAGTATTACATCGAATAGATCTCCAAGAACATTGAGGAGAACATGGTATTGAGAATCAAAGAGAGAGAAGAAGCCATCTAGCTACTAGCTATGGACCCGTAGGTCTGAGGTAAACTAATCATGCTTCATCGGAGAGGCGATGGTGTTGATGTAGAAGCCCTCTATCATGGAATTGTCACGGCAGATGTCCTAGTGTGAGGACTTAGTCGTGAGGCCAATGCATCTATGTGATAGCTTGAGAGGGGTTGGTTGGAACCGAGAGACGCGAGGTTTTACCCAGGTTCGGCCCCTCACGGTGGAGGTAAAAGCCTACATCCTGCTTCATTGATATTGATCACGGTGTTCACGATGACAATGGTGTTTTTTTGGCTACGTCTCTCTCGAGAGCTATTGACTTGTCTATCTCAACTTGTTCCTCTTGGGGTGCCCCTCCCCTCCTTATATAAGTTGGAGGTGCGGGTTACATGTGGAGTCCTAGTAGAATTAGGACTATTTTATTACAAGACGAATAGCAATCCAGGTCTTATTCAAACTGTTTAAGTCGGCCTGCTGGGCCACCTCCCATATGGGCCGCGGCCTACCTCCATGAGGATACCCGTGTCCCATATCCATGACACCCCCCGTGATCGAATCCCCCTCCGGCAGGACGCCGGAAAAGGCCCCTAGATGGGATCTCATGGGTACAGAAGGTTGTGGCGGTGGAAAAGTGGTTCCGTGGCTCCCCTGGAAGGTTTTGGGGTATTTGAGAATATATAGGCGGAAGAAATAGGTCGATGGAGTCACGAGGGGCCCACAAGGGTGGGGGCGCGCCTTACCCCCCTGGGCATGCCCTCCGTCCTTGTGGGTGCCTCGTGGCTTCCCTGACGTGTACTCCAAGTCCTCTGGATGTCTTCTGGTCCAAGAAAAATCACCGTGAAAGTTTCATTCCGTTTGGACTCCGTTTGGTATTCCTTTTCTGTGAAACTCTAAAACAAGGAAAAAACAGGAACTTGCATTGGGCTCTCGGTTAATAGGTTAGTCCCAAAAATCATATAAAATAGCATATTAATGCATATAAAACATCTAAAACAGATAATATAATAGCATGGAACAATCAAACATTATAGATATGTTGGAGACGTATCATACATCACCTTGTGACTAACTCCTTTAGTCATTTGCTTGCAAGCTTATGATTGTATTACCGAGAGGGCCCAGAGATACCTCTCTGATACTCGGAGTGACAAATCCTAATCTCGATCTATGCCAACTCAGAGATACCTGTAGAGCATCTTTATGATCACCTAGTTACATTGTGACATTTTATAGCACACATGGTAGTCCTCCAGTATCTGGGAGTTGCATAATCTCATAGTCGATGGAATATGTATTTGACAATAAGAAAGCAACAACAATAAAACTGAACGATCATTATGCTAAGCTAACGGATGGGTCTAGTCCATCACATCATTCTCCTAATGATGTGATCCCGTTATCAAATGACAACACATGTCTATGGTTAGGAAACCTTAACCATCTTTGATCAATGAGCTAGTCTAGTAGAGGCTTACTAGGGACACGGTATTTGTTTATGTATTCACGCATGTATTTAAGTTTCTGATCAATACAATTCTAGCATGAATAATAAACCTTTATCATGAATAAGGAAATACAAAATAACAACCTTATTGCCTCTAAGTCATATTTCCTTCAGTCTCCCACTTGCACTAGAGTCAATAATCTAGTTCACATCACCATGTGATTTAACACCCATAGTTCACATCACCATGTGACCAACACCCAAAGAGTTTACTAGAGTCAATAATCTAGTTCGCATCGCCATGTGATTAACACCCAAATAGTACTAAGGTGTGATCATGTTTTGCCTGTGAGAGAGGTTTAGTCAAAGGGTTTGTCACATTCGATCCATATGTATTTTGCAAATTTCTATGTCTACAATGCTCTGCATGGAGCTACTCTAGAGTCCTCTTTAGGTACCTAAGGATAATTTTGACCGTTGTCCGGTGATCTACTCCTGGATCACTATTGTACCCCCTTGCCAAACTCATGGCAAGGCACACAACGGGTCTGGTACACAGCATGGCATACTTTATAGAACCTATGACTGAGGCATAGGGAATGACTTTCATTCTCTCTCTATATCTGCCGTGGTCGGGTTTTGAGTCTTACTCAACTTCACACCTCGTAACACAGGCAAGAACCCTTTCTTTGACTGATCCATTTTGAACTTCTTCAAAATTTTATCAAGGTACGTGTTAGGGAACGTAGCATGTAATTTCAAAAATTTCCTACGATCACGCAAGATCTATCTAGGAGATGCATAACAATGAGAGGGGGAGAGTGTGTCCATGTACCCACGTAGACCGAAAGCGGAAGCGTTAGTTTAACACGGTTGTGTAGTCGAACGTCTTCCTGATCCAACCGATCAAGTACCCAACGTACTACACCTCTAAGTTTAGCACACGTTCATCTTGATGACATCCCTCGAACTCTTGATCCAACAAAGTGTCGAGGGAGAGTTTCGTCAGCACGACGGCGTGGTGATGGTGATGGTGATGTGATCTGTGCAGGGCTTTGCCTAAGCACTACGACAATATGACCGGAGGAGTAAACTGTGGAGGGGGGCACTGCACACGGCTAAGAAACAACCGTTGTGCTTTGGGGTGCCCCCTGCCCCCGTATATAAAGGAGGAGAGGGAGGAGGCCGGCCAAGGGGCGCGCCATAGGGGGGGAACCGACTAGGACTCCTAGTCCAAGTCGGCCCCCTTCCTTTCTTTCAGAAGGGGAAAGGGGAAGGAGAGGGGGAAGGAAAGGGGGGTCGTGGCCCCTTCCCCTTTTCCAATTTGGACAGCCCATGGGGGGGGGCGCCTCCCCTTGTGGGCTTCCCTCTCTCTCCCCTATGACCCATGTTGGCCCATTACTTCCTCGGGGGGTTCCGGTAACCTCTCGGTACTCCGAAAAATACCCAAAACGATCGGGAACCATTCCAGTGTCCGAATACCATCGTCCAATATATCAATCTTTACCTCTCGACCATTCGAGACTCCTCGTCATGTCCGTGATCTCACCGGGGACTCTGAACAAACTTCGGTCACCTAAACACATAACTCATAATATAAATCGTCATCGAACGTTAAGCGTGTGGACCCTACGGGTTCGAGAACTATGTAGACATGACCGAGACATATCTCCGGTCAATAAGCAACAACGGAACCTGGATGCTCATATTGGTTCCTACATATTCTACGAAGATCTTTATCGGTCAAACCGCAATGACAACATATGTTATTCCCTTTGTCATCTGTATGTTACTTACCCGAGATTCGATCCTCGGTATCTTCATACATAGTTCAATATCGTTACCGGCAAGTCTCTTTACTTGTTCCATAATGCATCATCCCGCAACTAACTCATTAATCACATTGCTTGCAAGGCTTATCGTGATGTGCATTATTGAGAGGCCCAGAGATACCTCTCCAATACTCAGAGTGACAAATCCTAATATCGATCTATGCCAACCCAACAAACACCTTCGAAGACACCTGTAGAGCATCTTTATAATCACCCAGTTACATTGTGACGTTTGATAGCAGACAAAGTGTTCCTCCGATATTCGGGAGTTGCATAATCTCATAGTCAAAGGAATATGTATAAGTCATGAAGAAAGCAATAGCAATAAAACTTAACGATCTTTATGCTAAGCTAACGGATGGGTCTTGTCCATCACATCATTCTCCTAATGATGTGATCCCGTTCATCAAATGGCAACACATGTCTATGGTTTGGAAACTTAACCATCTTTGATTAACGAGCTAGTCAAGTAGAGGCATACTAGGGACACTTTGTTTTGTCTATGTATTCACACATGTATCAAGTTTCCGGTTAATACAATTCTAGCATGAATAATAAACATTTACCATGATATAAGGAAATATAAATAACAACTTTATTATTGCCTCTAGGGCATATTTCCTTCAGTCTCCCACTTGCACTAGAGTCAATAATCTAGATTACACTGTAATGATTCTAATACCCATGGAGTCTTGGTGCTGATCATGTTTTGCTCATGGAAGAGGCTTAGTCAACGGGTCCGCAACATTCAGATGCGTATGTATTTTGCAAATCTCTATGTCTCCCTCCTTGACTTGATCGCGGATGGAGTTGAAGCGTCTCTTTATGTGTTTGGTTCTCTTGTGAAATCTGGATTCCTTCGCTAAGGCAATTGCTCTAGTATTGTCAGAAAAGATTTGCATTGGACCCGATGCACTAGGTATTACACCTAGATCAGATATGAACTCCTTCATCCAGACTTCTTCATTTACTACTTATGAAGAAGCTATGTACTCTGCTTCACACGTAGATCCCGCCACGACGCTTTGCTTGGAACTGCACCAACTGATAGCTCCACCATTCAATATAAATACGTATCCGGTTTGCGAGTTAGAGTCATCCAGATCAGTGTCAAAGCTAGCATCGATGTAACCATTTACGACAAGCTCTTTGTCACCTCCATAAACAAGCAACTTATCCTTAGTCCTTTTCAGGTATTTCAGGATGTTCTTGACCGTTGTCCAGTGATCCACTCCCGGATTAATTTGGTACCTCCCTGCTAAACTTATAGCAAGGTGCACATCAGGTCTGGTACACAACATTGCATACATGATATAACCTATGGCTGAGGCATAGGGAATGACTTCCATTTTCTCTCTATCTTCTGCAATGGTCGGGCATTGAGTCTGACTCAGCGTCACACCTTGTAACACAGGCAAGAACCCTTTCTTTGACTGATCCATTTTGAACTTCTTCAAAACTTTATCAAGGTATGTGCTTTGTGAAAGTCCAATTAAGCGTCTTGATCTATCTCTATAGATCTTGATGCCCAATATATAAGTAGCTTCACCGAGGTCTTTCATTGAAAAATTCTTATTCAAGTGTCCTTTTATGCTATCCAGAAATTCTGTATTATTTCCAATCAACAATATGTCATCCACATATAATATTAGAAATGCTACAGAGCTCCCACTCACTTTCTTGTAAATACAGGCTTCTCCAAAAGTCTGTATAAAACCATATGCTTTGATCACACTATCAAAGTGTATATTCCAACTCCTAGAGGCTTGCACCAATCCATGAATGGATCGCTGGAGCTTGCACACTTTGGTAGCACCTTTAGGATCGACAAAACCTTTTGGTTGCATCATATACAACTCTTGTTTAAGAAATCCATTAAGGAATGCAGTTTTGACGTCCATTTGCCAAATTTCATAATCATAAAATGCGGCAATTTCTAACATGATTCAGACAGACTTAAGCATCACTACGGGTGAGAAGGTCTCATCGTAGTCAACTCCTTGAACTTGTCGAAAACCTTTCGCAACAAGTCGAGCTTTGTAGACAAGAACATTACCATCAACGCCAGTCTTCTTCTTGAAGATCCACTTATTCTCTATGGCTTGCCGATCATCGGGCAAGTCAACCAAAGTCCATACTTTGTTCTCATACGTGGATCCCATCTCAGATTTCATGGCCTCAAGCCATTTCGCTGAATCTGGGCTCATCATCGCTTCCTAATAGTTCGTAGGTTCATCATGGTCTAGTAACATGACTTCCAGAATAGGATTACCATACCACTCTAGTGCGGAACGTACTCTGGTTGACCTACGAGGTTCGGTAGTAACTTGATATGAAGTTTCATGATCACTATCATTAGCTTCCTCACTAATTGGTGTAGGCATCACCGGAACTGGTTTCTGTGATGAACTACTTTCCAATTCGAGAGAAGGTACAACTACCTCATCAAGTTCTACTTTCCTCCCACTCACTTCTTTAGAGAGAAACTCCTTCTCTAGAAAGGATCCATTCTTAGCAACAAATATCTTGCCTTCGGATCTGTGATAGAAGGTGTACCCAACAATTTCTTTTGGTTATCCCATGAAGACGCATTTCTCCGATTTGGGTTCGAGCTTATCAGGCTGAAGCTTTTTCACATAAGCATCGCAACCCCAAACTTTAAGAAACAACAGCTTAGGTCTCTTGCCAAACCACAGTTCATACAGTGTCGTTTCAACGGATTTAGGTGGTGCCCTATTTAACGTGAATGCAGCTATCTCTAATGCATAACCCCAAAACGATAGTGGTAAATCGGTAAGAGATATCATAGATCGCACCATATCTAATAAAGTACAGTTACGACGTTCGGACATACCATTACGCTATGGTGTTCCAGGTGGCGTGAGTTGCGAAATTATTCCACATTGTTTTAAATGAAGACCAAACTCGTAACTCAAATATTCGCCTCCGCGATCAGAACGTACAAACTTTATTTTCTTGTTACGATGATTTTCCACTTCACTTTGAAATTCTTTGAACTTTTCAAATGTTTCAGTTTTCAAACTTGTGTTTCATTAAGTAGATATACCCATATCTGCTCAAATCATCTGTGAAGGTCAGAAAATAATGATACCCGCTGCGAGCCTCAACACTCATCAGACTGCATACATCAATATGTATTATTTCCAATAAGTCAGTGGCTCGCTCCATTATTTCGGAGAACGGAGTCTTAGTCATCTTGCCCATGAGGCATGGTTCGCAAGCATCAAGTGATTCCAAAAGCCCATCTTCATGGAGTTTCTTCATGCGCTTTACACCAATATGACCTAAACGGTAGTGCCACAAATAAGTTGCACTGTCATTATTAACTTTGGATCTTTTGGCATCAATATTATGAATATGTGTATCACCACGATCGAGATTCAACAAAAATAGACCACTCATCAAGGGTGCATGACCATAAAAGATATTACTCATATAAATAGAACAAGCATTATTCTCTTATTTAAATGAATAACCGTTTCGCATTAAACAAGATTCTGATATAATGTTCATGCTCAACGCTTGCACCAAATAACAATTATTCAGGTCTAAAACTAATCCTGAAGGTACATGTAGAGGTAGCATGCCGACGGTGATCACATCGACCTTGGAACCATTTCCAACGCGCATCATCACCCCGTCCTTAGCCAATCTTCGTTTAATCCATAGCCCTTGTTTTGAGTTGCAAATATGAGCAACAGAACCTGTATCAAATACCCAGGCACTACTTCCCTTTGCCCTTTTTCTTGAAACTAGTGGTCTTGTTAACCTCAACACTTGATGCTCCTTCTTGATTTCTACCTCCGCAGCCTTTAGCATCGCGAAGAGCTCGGGAATTGTCGTTTCCATCCATTGCATATTATAGTTCATCATGAATCCTTTATAGCTTGGTGGCAGTGATTGAAGAACTCTGTCAATGACACTACCATACGGAAGATTAACTCCCAGGTGAGTCAAGTGGTCATGGTACCCAGACATTATGAGTATGTGTTCACTAATAGAATTGTTCTCCTCCATTTTGCAGCTATAGAACTTGTTGGAGACTTCATATCTCTCAACTCGGGCATTTGCTTGAAATATTAACTTCAACTCCTGGAACATGTCATATGGTCCATGACGTTCAAAACGTCTTTGAAGCCCCGATTCTAAGCCATAAAGCATGGCACACTGAACTATCGAGCAATCATCAGATTTAGCTTGCCAGACGTTCATAACATCCGGAGTTGCTCCTGCAGCAGGCCTCGCACCTAGCGGTGCATCAAGGAAATAATTCTTCTGTGCAACAATGAGGATAATCCTCAAGTTACGGACCCAGTCCGTGTAGTTTCTACCATTATCTTTCAACTTAGCTTTCTGTAGGAACGCATTAAAATTCAAAGGAACGGTAGCACGGGCCATTGATCTACAACATAAATATGCAAAAACTATCAGTACTAAGTTCATGATAAATTTAAGTTCAGTTAATCATATTACTTAAGAACTCCCACTTAGATAGACATCCCTTGAGTCATCTAAATGATCACGTGATCCATATCAACTTAACCATGTCCGATCATCACGTGAGATGGAGTACTTTTCAATGGTGAACATCTCTATGTTGATCATATCTACTATATGATTGATGTTCGACCTTTCGGTCTCAGTGTTCCGAGGCCATGCCTGTACATGCTAGGATCGTCAAGTTTAACCCGAGTATTCTGCACGTGCAAAAACTGTCTTGCACCCGTTGTATGTGAATGTAGAGCTTATCACACCCGATCATCACGTGATGTCTCAGCACGATGAACTGTAGAAGCGGTGCATACTCAGGGAGAACACTTATACCTTGAAATTTAGTGAGGGATCATCTTATAATGCTACCGCCGTACTAAGCAAAATAAGATGCATAAAAGATAAACATCACATGCAATCAAAATAAGTGACATGATATGGCCATCACCATCTTGTGCCTTTTGATCTCCATCTCCAAAGCACCGTCATGATATCCATCATCACCGGCTTGACACCTTGATCTCCATCGTAGCGTCATTGTCGTCAACTATTGCTACTATGACTATCGCTAATGTATAGTGATAAAGTAAAGCAATTACATGGCGATTGCATTTCATACAATAAAGCGACAGCCATAAGGCTCCTGCCAGTTTTGCCGATAACTTTTACAAAACATGATTATCTCATACAATAATGTATATCACATCATGTCTTGACCATATCACATCACAGCAAGCCCTGCAAAAACAAGTTAGTCGTCCTCTACTTTGTTGTTGCAAGTTTTACGTGACTGCTACGGGCTTCTAGTAAGAATCGTTCTTACGTACGCATCAAAACCACAACGATTTTTCGTCAAGTGTGATGTTTTAACCCTCAACAAGGACCGGCCATAGTCAAATTCGATTCAACTAAAGTTGGAGAAACAGACACCTGCCAACCACCTTTATGCAAAACAAGTTGCATGTCTGTCGGTGGAACCGGTCTCACGAACATGGTCATGTAAGGTTGGTCCGGGCCGCTTCATCCAACAATACCGCCGAATCAAAATAAGACGTTGGTGGTAAGCAGTATGACTATGATCGCCCACAACTCTTTCTATTCTACTCGTGCATATCATCTACGCATAGACCTGGCTCGGATGCCAGTGTTAGGGAACATAGCATGTAATTTCAAAAAAATTCCTACGATCATGCAAGATCTATCTGGGAGATGCATAGAAACGAGAGGGGGAGAGTGTGTCCACGTACCCTCGTAGAACGAAAGCGGAAGCGTTAGTTTAACGCGGTTGATGTAGTCGAACGTGTTCGTGATCCAACCAATCAAGTACCGAACGTACGACACCTCCGAGTTCAGCACACGTTCAGCTCGATGACGTCCCTCGAACTCTTGATCTAGCAAAGTGTCGAGGGAGAGTTTTGTCAGCACGATGACGTGGTGATGGTGATGGTGATGTGATCTGTGCAGGGCTTCTCGGAAGCACTACGACAATATGGCTGGAGCAGTAAACTATGGAGAGGGGCACCGCACGGCTAAGAAACAACTATTGTGCTTTGGGGTGCCCCTGATGTCGCTTGAAGCTACATCGGTATTTCCCCAAAGAGGAGGGATGATGCAGCACAACGACGGTAGGTATTTCCCTCAGATATGAAACCAAGGTTATTGAACCAGCAGGAGAACCAAGCAACACAACGTAAACAACACCTGCACACAAATAACAAATACTCACAACCTGACGTGTAAAAGGGGTTGTCAATCCCTTTCGGGTAACGGCGCCAGAAATTGGCACACAGACGCGAGAGAGTTGTAAATATTGATAGATCGAATGCCAAATAAAATTAATTACAGCAAGGTATTTTTGGTTTAATAGATCCGAAAATGTCGGATTCTGGGTTCCGGCAAACCCTTGAGGTTTGAACTCTTGGGTGAGCACGAAGATCTCTCTCTCCCAAGCTCTCTCTCCCTATGATCTCAAGGCCTAGCTCGCCGAACCCAAGGAACAAGTGACACGAGAGTTTATACTAGTTCGGGCCACCGTTGTCGTGTAATACACTAGTCCAGTGTGGTGTGGTGGATTGCCTCGTGGGCTGAGGATGAACTAGTACAATGGAAGAACAACCTCCCGAGGAGAGGTGTTCTTGAGCTCGATGAGCTGGTGTGTCTGAGGATGGTCTGAATGATCCGTCCCAAGATGAGCCGATCCTTGACTGTGGTGGTGGTTAGTCCTATTTATAGAGGCCCTGGTCCTCTTCCCAAATGTTTAGATGGGAAGGGATGCCACAACAACCAATTTCGAAGGGAGACAACTAGTACAAGTTATCCTGACAAAAGGTGGTCTTCGCCTGCCAAAGGCTCTGGTGGTGACGCCGCCGTGGGATCCGCGATGACCTCCATCCTGCCGTCCTGCTGGTCTTGGTCTTGTTGCACCGATATGGCAACCTTTGCCTGATGCCTCGGGAATCCTCGCCTACGCCTGCGCCTTTTAGCACCAAAGAGGAAACTGACACCCTACACCTGCTGGCGCCCACCTGGCCTTGGTCATCATGGCTCACGTCACGCGGACCTCGCGAGGTGCCCCTTGCATAGATATCTCCGCTCCTCAGGAGCCAGCCTAGCAAGGCCGCCCCTAGGGAGGTCTTGGTGTCGTCTGCCTCGCGAGGCTTGGCCCCTCGCGAGGGTCTTGAGTGGTTGCTGGTGAAGATGGGTCGTACCATGCCGTTGGTGGAGTCACGCCCTGGGCCGCAGGCAGGAAAGTCTGGGTACCCCCATTCCTAGGACGCCGACAGTAGCCCCCGGGCCCAAGGCGCACTCGGACTTGGATTCGAGGTTAAGACAAAAGGTAAGTGCGGAGCGTCGTGGGGCCCAACCGCCTGTGGCCTTGATTGACGCGTGGCAATTGACAGGACGTGGGCGTCTCCGCTTCCCCACACTGCCTCGGCAACCGTCCGACTTGACGAGTCCGTGCTGCATGCAGAAGAAAACCATCATTACCTTAGATCGTGGAGGCTAGCGGTTGGCCCCCGTTGCCCATCCTCTCCTCCACTCCGTTTGCTTCTTCTTATTCCTCTTTGCTTCATCGTCCTGCTGCGACACCCATGGAGCTGACGAAGAGATTCATGGCCACGGAGAAGGGGAAGGCGTGCCAGGAGGGGTCCGACTCACCACCGCCCAAGCGGGGTCGTGGCCGCCCCCACAAGCACGCGACAACCCGCACTATGGTCCCTTGTGGGCGCAGACGAACTTCTTCGGGGTCCGGCGCCGTTCCTGGCGATCGTGGTGGAGTCTGCTCGCACGGCGAGAGCCGCCCGAGATGCGGCAGTCCCGTCCATGAAGGGAGGCGCCCCATGGTCGCCCGACCTCCCCAGCCGCACTTCCACTCGGCAGAGGTGCTGCTAGAGTTTTTCGTGTGGTCGAAGAACCCGGCTGGCACCTGGCTTCAGCTTTCATGCTCCTTTGCCGATGAGCTGCCGGCCACGGGTCCTGGCGGTCTCTGGCTGCCGGCCGATGGCTGCTACAGCAAGGCTTCATGGGTCGCGATGGAGGTCTCCGTCGCGGGCAACGTAGCCCTAGCCCACGGCTCGTAGACATTTGCCCGCGCGCGCAGCTTGGGCAGGCGATGCGCCCTCCACTTCAAGTACGATGGAGCCGCGACCCTCTTCATGAGGGTGTTCGGGGAAGATGGTCGCCACGCCGGATGCTACCCTAATGACAGCGAGGGTGACGGAGTGCTCGGCCTTGGCAACAGCCGTGACGAGGATGAGGGCGGCCTTGCCCCCCGGCGACGGCCGTGACTTGTTTGGCAACAATAGCTCCTCCTTCGACGAAAGCTCCAGCGGTGGTGGCTACGACCAACCGACATGTCGTCAGGCTCGCTTCGAGGACGGTGGCGGGTCGTTCCGTCGCCGCACCCCAGTGAAGCGCGAGGAGGGCTCGGTTGAGTCCGGGGGCGATCTTCGTGAGCATCCACGCCATAGGAGCCGCTTTTGCCTGCCCTTTCCTTTCCTCCTGCATTACGAGAAACAAATATGGGTCCTTGCGAGGGCGTGTAATGAACCGTAGTGCTTATGCTGCTTTAAGCTATGTTTTATTGTTCCTGTGTTGTGTTATGGCGTTCGTGCTTCATGTAGACATAGAGGGGTAACTTAGCTGGATGCGCCCAGGGTAGTTTCTTGTCTCGTGAGGGCGCGCCCTCTGGCACCTAGTGAGCCCTCCTTGTTGCTGGCTCAGGAGCCGTTGTCCTTAGGAGGCGTCACAGAGCTGTAGAAATTGTTAGCACGTCCATCGGGTTCCTTGCCCTTCCTTGTGTGAGGCCTCATGATCATGGCCCAGCACACCATGTCGTGGTACCCGTGGGGCACGGACTTAGGGGGTGCGCCAACCACGAGCTCAATCGAGGGTGCCTCGCAAAGGTCAGGGGAGCCAAAGCTCTGGAGCGACAGGGCTTTGGCAAGGCATGTCCATGGCTTAGGTTAGCCCAGCGCACACATACACCTGCCCAGCCCCCGCGTGAGGCACGCGAGGGAGAGTGTTGGGCAACTGTCGCCCTCCCTGGTGCAAAACAAAGAATCGAGCGAGGAAGTAGAGAAAAGAAAGGGTTCAACCGAGCAATCGAGAAATTCCAGAACTACAAATTCCATAAAAAGGGGTGCAAACCAACTACAGAAAGCAAATGAACAGCCACGTCCGGCACCTAGTCTAGTCTTCTCACCAGCGCGGAGCTAAGTGTTGCCACTAAGACGTGGGAGGGAGTCCCCGACGGCCGAGGGCGGCACTCCGGAGACTCCGGGGTGTGTACAGCCCCACTCATTATTACGTGAGTGTCACGAGCGGAGACCTTCACAGGCACTGGGCCTTGCTTCATGCGGAGAACTTCCGCAGGTGCTGGATGTTCCAGGCGTTCTGGACGGGGGTCCCGTCCTGCATCTCCAGGCACGCGGCGCCAGGCCTGGAGACGCGGGAAATCCTAAACAGGCCCTCCCACACGAGCGGGAGCTTATGCACCCCTTCCCTGGAGAGCACCCGCCTCAGGACGAGATCACCCACCTCGAGCATCCTGGAGCAGATGCTGCGGCAGTGGTACCGCCGCAGCGCCTGCTGGTCCCTCGCTGCCCGGAGCGAGGCTTGATGACGGCGCTCGCCCCAGCACGAGGTCCATCCCCCGCATGGCGTCCTGACGTGCCTCGTCGAACGCCAGGACCCGCGCGGAGCGATGCTTGACCTCGTGAGGGAGAACTGCTTCTGCTCCGTAGACGAGGAAGAACGGGTTCTCACGTGTTGGCTTGGTGGCGGTGGTGCGGATGGACCACAGCATGGACTAGAGCTCGTCGTGGCAGCCCTTACCATAGACCTTGAGCTTCTTCTTGAAGGTCCTGGTCTTGAGGCCTCTCAAGACCTCTGCGTTTGCGCGCTTGGCTTGGCCGTTGCTATCGGGGTGTACCACGGAAGCGTAGCAGATCTGTATTCCAAGGTTAGCACAATATGTCTTGAAGAGATTGCTAGTGAACTGCGAGCCGTTGTCAGTGATGATGCGGTTAGGGACCCCAAACCGGCTCACGAGGTCCTTGATGAACTTAACTGCCGACCCAGCTGGGATGGTGCGGACAGCTTCCACCTTTTCCCACTTGGTGAACTTGTCGATGGCGATGTAGAGGTAGCGGTAGCCCCGGGGCGCTCGAGGGAACGGGCCCAGGATATCCAGCCCCCAAACCACGAACGTCCACGTGAGTGGGATAGTCTGGAGGCCCTGGGCCAGCTGGTGGATTTGCTTGGCATGGAACTAGGAGGCCTCGTAGGACCTTATCATCTCGGTTGCGTCATTGAGTGTTGTGGGCCAGTAGAACCCACCGCGGAACACCTTGCCAACTAGGGTGCATGACGATGAGTGATGCCCGCAGTCCCCGCCATGTATGTCATCTAGAAGCTCACTCCCCTGCTTCCTAGAGATGCATCACAGAGAAACATCATTTGGTCGTTTTCCGTACAACTCACCGTCCTGGATGTAATACACCGTGGCCTGCCGGGCCACACGCTCTGCGTTCTCCTCTTTCTCCAGCAGTGTCCCCCGCAGCAGGTACGCCTTGAACTCTTCAGTCCAGCACCCCTCCCGAGTCTGAAGCGCAAGGAGCAGGCGTGCTCCTGAGGTCGGGCCACAGGCGGGAGCTCCTAAGGCTGGTGGCGGGGGGAGCTCCTCCTGAGGCGGCATAGGCTCCGCAGTCGGAGGGGCCGCTGAAGGCTTAAAGAGCCGCTCCTCAAAGATGCCTGGCTCCTGGGGCTGTCACCTTGACGCCCTCTTGGCGATGTCATCCGCTTCCTTGTTTGTGTCGCGGGGCGCATGCTGTAGTTCTAGGCCCAAGAATTGCTTTTCCATTTTGCGTACCTCCGCAAGGTATGCCTCCATGTGCCCGTCCTTTGGCTCGTACACCTTGTTGGAGAAGTTGACGAGGAGCTAAGAGTCGCCCTTGATGGTGAGGCGCTTCACCCCCAAGGCCGCCGTAGCCTTGAGTCCAGTGATCAAACCTTCATACTCCGCGATGTTGTTGGAGACCTTCTCGCCCCGCTGGAAGCAGAGCTGCACGGCGTAGTAGAGTTTGTCTTGGGTGGGCGAGATGAGCACGGCGCAACCCCTGTGCCTTGGCATGCAAAGGGGCCGTCAAAGTACATGACCCATCCATCTGGCACTTCATTTCCTGGTGAGAGGGATCGGCTCTCGCCTGCTTCGGGCTCCGGAGCGTCGGTCCATTCCGCCACGAAGTTGGTGAGGGTGACTCCCTTGATGACCCTAGTTGTGCTGAACTCCAGCTGGAATGCTTGCAATTCGATGTTCCACTCGGCGACTCTTCCTGCAGCATTGGGGCTCCGGAGCACTCTCTCCAGTGGGTAGGCCGAGACAACCTTGATTGGGTGGCCTTGGAAGTAATGACACAGCTTACATGAGGCCACCAGGAGCGCGAGCAAGAGCTTCTATGGCATGGGGTATTGTGCTCTTGCGTCCCGTAACACCGTGCTGACGAAGTATATCGGGTGTTCCATGAGGGCCGGAGCGTCGGTGAAGCCTGTGGCCTCCGGAGGTTGTGGCGCCTCCCGAGGTGGGGGGACCTCAGGAGCTTGGTCACCCATCACGGCCTCCGCAGGCCCAGAAACGTCGTCTTGTCGGGCCTGATTGTCCGCGGGCATCATCGTGGCTTTAGCGGTGCCGTCTTGGTGCCGCACCGTCCCGCTTGAAGGTATGGCATTACACGGCACACCTTTGGCCTGGCGCTCCTCCCAGACAGCCACCAACGCCACACTGGCCGAGTGGGACGTGGCAGCCCGGTAGAGCACCACGGGTTTGAGGGGTCGAGGTGCGACCATCACCGGAGGGCTGGTCAAATATCTCTTGAGGTCTTGAAATGCCAGGTCGGCCTTTGGGGTCCAATCGAACAGGCCCTTCTTCATCATCATCTTGAAGAACAGCAGGGCGCGTTCTCCTAGCTTGGAGATGAAGCACCCCAACGAGGTCACGCAGCCCGTGAGCTTCTGCATTTCCTTGAGAGTTTGGGGCGGGATCATGTCTTCTATCGCCTTGACCTTCTCTGGGTTAGCCTCGATCCCCCTGTGCGACACGAGGAAACCCAGTAGCTTGCCCAAGGGACACCGAACACGCACTTCTCTGGATTGTGCCGCAGGTCCACCTAGCGTAGGCTAGCAAAAGTCTCCTCCAAGTCTTGTATGAGGGTCCTCGCCTCTCGAGATTTTATCACGATGTCGTCTATGTAGGCCTCAGCGTTCCTCCCGAGCTGCTGGCCCAGGGCGATGTGCATCAGCCGCTGGAAGGTTGCCCCAGTGTTGCGCAGTCCGAATGGCATGTAGGTGTAGCAGTATACCTCGCACGGGGTCAGGAAGGCCATCTTCTCCATGTCCTCCACCGCCATCTTGATCTGGTGATAACCCGAGAAGGCATCTAGAAAACACAGCAGGTCGCACTCGGCAGTGGAGTCGACAATCTGGTCAATGCGCAGAAGTGGGAACGGGTCTTGAGGGCAGGCTTTGTTGAGGTTGGTGAAGTCGAGGCACATACGTTCTTCCCGCCTTTCTTGGGCACAACGACAGGGTTCGCCAGACACTCTGGGTACCAGACCTCGCGGATGACACCCACAGCTTGTAGCTTGCGGGTTTCCTAGACGATGAAGGACCGCTTCTCCGCAGACTGTCGTCGCGCCTTCTGCTTCACAGGGCACACATTGGGGCACACCCTTAAGTGATGCTCGATTACCCCCTTGGGACCCCCACCAGCTGCTTGGGCTCCCAGGCGAATACATCCTTGTTCGCACGCAGGAACCTTACTAGTGCCTCTTCTTGGTCAAGATCGAGGTTGGCGCCTATGGTGAAAGTGGCTCCCGAGGCCCCGTCCTCCTCGACTGGCACTTGCTTGGCTTCAACTCGATCTTGAGTGAACAACTGCTTCTTTTTTGCTGGCACAGCCCCCTTAGCCCCCGGGATGGCTTCATCGGCTGGGCGTGCCGCCACGGCAGCCCTGAAGGCGAGCTTGAGAGCCGTCAGGGCTTCCTTGGTGTCCCCTGCCACGGTGAGAACGCTGCTGCTCCCTGGCATCTTCATGAGGTTGTAGGCTAGATGGGTCGCTGCCATGAACTGAGCTAGGGCAGGGTACCCGAGGATGGCGTTGTACGCGAGGCCGATTTGGGCGATGTCGAAGTTGATCAGCTCAGTGCGGTAGTTGTCGCGCGTACCAAAGGTGACCGGGAGGCGTATTTGCCCCAGGGGGATGGTGGAGCCGACGCCGACTCTAGAGAAAGGCTTCATGGGGCGGAGCCGACTATATGGTACATGAAGCAACCCGAAAGCTTCCATGGAGAGCATGCTGAGGCCGGCTCCGCCGTCGATGAGGGTCTTGGTCATAGCCACATTACAGATGGTAGGTGTGCAGAGCATTGGGAGCGCGCCTGAGCCCGTGGTGATGGCGGGGTGCTCCTCCGAGCTGAAGGTGAGGTCGGCTTGGGGCGCCGCCCAACCTTGGGGAGCCCCCTGCTGCATGCGGGCAGCACCCACCTAGCGGATGAACTGCTTGATTTCGCGATCCGTGGGTGGTGCCCGCGAACTACCAAGGAGGGCTGCTACGGCGGGAGGCGCCTATGCCGCAAAGCACGCGACGAAGAGATCACACAGATCCTCCCAGGAGGCTACCGAGGATCTTGGCAGACTGAGCAGCCAGGCGCGTGGCACGCCAGCCAGGGCCAGGGGGATTCAGTTGGTCATGACCTAGCCGTCGCCTCCGGCTTCGAGAATGGCCTCCTCGTATGCCTGCAGGAAGGCCGCTGGGTCTGTCGTGCCGTCATAGCAGGGTGGCATCTCTGGCTTGAACTTGCATGGCCACCACACCTGTCGTAGCTCGGAGGTGAAGGCCCGGATACCCGCGGTGTATCCGCAGGAGCCCGCTGGCCTAATTGGAGGAGCGGCGCCTGCCATGGGAGCAGGACGAAGCAAGCGGTGAGGCGAAGCTTCGGCGCACCCCTACCTGGTGCGCCAAATGTTGGATTCTGGGTTCCGGCAAACCCTTGAGGTTCAAACTCTGGGGTGCGCACGAAGATCTCTCTCTCCCTAGCTCGCTCTCGCAATGATCTCAAGGCCTAGCTCACCGAACCCAAGGAACAAGTGACACGAGAGTTTATACTGGTTCGGGCACTATTGTGGTGTAATACCCTACTCCAGTGTGGTGTGGTGGATTGCCTCGTGGGCTGAGGATGAACTAGTACAATGGAAGAACAACCTCCTAAGGAGAGGTGTTCTTGAGCTTGATGAGCTGGTGTGTCTGTGGATGGTCTGAATGATCTATCCCAAGATGAGCTGATCCTCGACTACAGTGGTGGCTAGTCCTATTTATAGAGGCCCTGGTCCTCTTCCCAAATGTTTAGGCGGGAAGGGATCCCACAATGGCCAATTTTGAAGGGACACAACTAGTACAAGTTATCCTGACAAAAGGTGGTCTTCGCCTCCCAAAGGCTCTGGTGGTGATGCCGCTGTGGGCTTTGCGGTGACCTCCGTCCTACCGTCCTGCTGGTCTTGGTCTTGTTGCACCGATATGGCAACATTTGCCTGATGCATTGGGACTCCTCGCCTGCGCCTGCCCCTTTAGCACCAAAGAGGAAACTGGCACCCTACGCCCACTGGCGCCCGCCTGGCCTTGGTTGTCATAGCTCACGTCACGCGGACCTCGCGAGGTGCCCCTTGCATAGATATCTCTGCTCCTTAGGAGCCAGCCTAGCGAGGCCGCCCCTGGGGAGGTCTTGGTGTGGTCCGCCTCGCGAGGCTGGGCCCCTCGCATGGGTCTTGAGTGGCTGCTGGTGAATATGGGCCGTACCAGGCCGTTGGTGGAGTCACGCCCTTGGCCGCAGGCAGGCAAGTCTGGGTACCCTCATTCCCAGGACGTCGACAGAAAATAAAAGGCAAATAAAATAGACCGCGAAGGCCGTAGGTTTCACTAGTGGCTTCTCTCGAAAAAATAGCAAACGGTGGGTAAAAAAATTACTGTTAGGCAATTGATAGAACTTCAAATACTCATGACGATATCCAGGCAATGATCATTACATAGGCATCACGTCCAATATTAGTAGACCGACTCCTGCCTGCATCTACTACTATTACTCCACACATCGACCGCTATCCAGCATGCATCTAGTGTATTAAGTTAATGGAGAAACAAAGTAATGCAATAAGAACGATGACATGATGTAGACAAGATCTATCTATGTAGAGATAGACCCCATCGTTTTATCCTTAGTAGCAATGATATATACGTGTCGGTTCCCCTTCTGTCAGTGGGATCAAGCACCGTAAGATCGAACCCACTACAAAGCACCTCTGCCCATTTCAAGATAAATAGATCAAGTTGGCCAAACAAAACCCAAATACCGGAGAAGAAATATGAGGCTATAAGAAATCATGCATAAAAGGGATCAAAGAAACTCAAATACTTTCATGGATATAAAAAGATAGATCTGATCATAAAATCAAAGTTCATCCGATCCCAACAAACACACCACAAAAAGAGTTACATCATATGGGTCTCCAAGAGACCATTGTATTGAGAATCAAACAAGAGAGAGGAAGCCATCTAGCTACTAACTACGGACCCGAAGGTCTACAAATTACTACTCACGCATCATTAGAGAGGCACCAATGGAGGTGGTGAACCCCATCTGTGATGGTGTCTAGATTTGATTTGGTGGTTCTGGACTCTGCGGCGGTTGGAATTGATTTTGGTCAACTCCTCCAGGGTTTCTGGAATATTGGGGTATTTATAGAGCAAAGAGGCGGTCCGGGGGGCACCCGAGGTGGGCACAACCCACCAGGGCGCGCCTGGGCCTCCCGGCACGCCCTAGAGGGTTGTGCTCTCCTCGGAGCACCCCCCAGGTGTAGCCTTGGCCCATTAGGTGTCTTCTGGTCCATAAAAAATCTCCGTAAAGTTTCGTGGCATTTGGACTCCATTTGGTATTGATTTTCTGTGATGTAAAAAAATATGCAAAAGATAACAACTGGCACTTGGGACTATGTCAACATGTTAGTACCAAAAAATGATATAAAATGACTATAAAATGATTATAAAACATCCAAGATTGAGCATATAACAACATGGAACAATAAAAAATTATAGATAAGTTGCAGACGTATCAGCATCCCCAAGCTTAACTCCTACTCGTCCTCGAGTAGGTAAGTGATAAAAACAGAATTTTTGATGTGGAATGCTGCCTATGATGTCATATCATATTTCTTTTCTTTATAGCATGGACATTTGGACTTTTATATTGTTCAAAGCAATAGTCTAGTTTTGACATGATAACTTAAATACTCAAGCATATCAACAAGCAACCATGTCTTTCAAAATATCAATGCTAAAATAAGCTATCCCTAGCCCATCATGCTCAATCATTGATCCATTCATGAAACACACTCGCATATTAACTACACCCAATGCTCAAGTACGATCATAGTGCCTCCTAGTTGGTGCTTTTATAATAGAAGATGGAGACTCAAATTCAAAATAAAAATTGCATAAAGTAAAAGAAAGGCCCTTAGCAGAGGGAAGTAGGGATTTGTAGAGGTGCCAGAGCTTAAAGCGAAAAACTTAGAGATAAAACATTTTGGGAGGTGTATCCTTCCCACCAACGAAAACGACTTAGAGTTCCGATACTTTCCATGCTAGATATATCACATGCGGTTCCCAAACAGAAAATAAAGTTTATTCCTTTTTCAACCATACTTTCACTTTCCATGGCTAGCCGTATCCATGGTTGCCCTCCATACCAACACTTTCCAAGGAATTTATTATTTGACAACATAAAGTATATTCATTTTTCATTTCGGGACTGGGCATCCCTAATACCTTTGCCTTACTCTCGTGCAATGATAAATGAATAAACACTCATCGTGAGAATAACACATCTAGCATGGAAAATATTGGCCACCCCTTACCGCTCCACGAGCGGAACAAACACACAAAAGAGAAGTTTATTTTGAAAATTAGAGATGGCACATACAAATTTGCTTAGAACGGCAAAATAATACCGCATATAGGTAGATATAGTGGACTCATGTGGCAAAACTGGTTTAAAGGTTTTTGGATGCACAAGTAGTGATCATACTTAGTGCAAAATGAAGGCTAGCAAAAGATTGAGAAGCAACCAACCAAGAAACGAGTAATCTCATAAGTGAGCATTAAGCATAATTAACACCGGATAATGCACCACAAGTAGGATATAATTTCATTGCACAATTATTGACTTTCGTGCTTGCATAGGGAATCACAAACCTTAAAACCAATATTCTTACTAAAGCATAATTACTCATCAACATAACTTACATATCACATCATCATATCTCAAAACTATTACTAAGAATCAAGTTCATTTTGTCCAATGATCTTCATGAAAGTTTTTATTATAGGGATTTTTACATCTGTGCCCCTGGTTCCTTAGCTCTACTCATTCATCCTCGCGCTCTTAAATTTTGCTCAATTTTCCCCACTCCCCTGCCAGAAACCCTCATAACTGGGCACAACGGATGTTGTCGTCGGGTCAAAGGCTTGGCTGTTAACTTTGACTAGTGGGGCCACGTTGGACTGTGTCGTCCGTTTGACCTAACAAGTGGGGTCGCGTTGGGTGGTGTCGCTGTTCGACCATTGGGCCGTGGTTTCGGTTGGCCGTCCCTTGCATTAAACGTCTGCGCGCGCCGCTAAGATAGAAGCCTGCTATGCATGCACTCAGCAAAGCTTGCCTGCATGCATCGATCGAGCCTGCATGCGCTGATGCCACGATCCTGAAGGAAATATGCCCTAGAGGCAATAACGAAGTTGTTATTTATATTTCCTTATATCACGATAAATGTTTATTACATGCTATAATTGTATTAACCGAAAACTTAGTACGTGTGTGAATACATAGACAAAACAGAGTGTCCCTAGTATGCCTCTACTTGACTAGCTCGTTAATCAAAGATGGTTAAGTTTCCTAACCATAGACATGTGTTGTCATTTGATGAACGGGATCACATCATTAGAGAATGATGTGATGGACAAGACCCATCCGTTAGCTTGGCATTATGATCGTTTAGTTTTATTGCTATTGCTTTCTTCATGACTTATACATATTCCTCTAACTATGATATGCAACTCCCGAATACCAGAGGAACACCTTGTGTGCTATCAAACATCACAACATAACTAGGTGATTATAAAGATGCTCTACAGGTGTCTCCGATGGTGTTTGTTGAGTTGGCATAGATCGAGATTAGGATTTGTCACTCCGAGTATCGGAGAGGTATCTCTGGGCCCTCTCGGTAATGCACATCACTATAAGCCTTGCAAGAAATGTGACTAATGAGTTAGTTGCGGGATGATGTATTACGGAACAAGTAAAGAGACTTTCCGGTAACGAGATTGAACTAGGTATGAGGATACCGACGATCGAATCTCGGGCAAGTAACATACCGATGACAAAGGGAATGCCGTATGTTGTTATGCAGTTTGACCGATAAAGATCTTCATAGAATATGTGGGAGCCAATATGAGCATCCAGGTTCCGCTATTGGTTATTGATCGGGGAGGTGTCTCGGTCATGTCTACATAGTTCTCGAACCCGTAGGGTCCGCATGCTTAACGTTCGATGCCGATTTTATATTGTATGAGTTATGTGATTTGATGACGGAATGTTGTTCGGAGTCCCGGATGAGATCACGGACATGACGAGGAGTCTCAAAATGGTCGAGAGGTAAAGATTCATATATAGGATGATAGTATTTGGACATTGGATGTGTTCCAGGGGTACCGGGTATGTATCGGGTCACCGGAAAGGGGTTCCGGGCAACCCCTGCCAAGATATGGGCCTTATTGGGCCTACGGTGGGACAGACCAGCCCCTAGTGGGCTGGTGCGCCCCATACATGGCCGAATAAGGGGGAAAGGAAAGGGAGAGGAGAGAAAGGAAGGGGGGCAATTCAGCCTCCACTTTCATTCTCTCCCCCTCCTCTTTCCTTCTCCCTCCGGAAAAGATGGAAAGGGGGGAGGCCGAATAGGATTAGGCCCCAAGTAAGATTCCTCCTACTTGGGGCGCACCTCCTGCTGCTCCCTCCCCCTCCCACCTATATATATGTGGGGAGGGCACTGCTAGACAACACCAAGTCTTCTCTTAGCCGTGTGCGGTGCCCCCCTCCACAATTACACACCACGGTCATATCGTCCTAGTGCTTAGGCAAAGCCCTGCGCCGGTAACTTCATCATCACCGTCGCCATGCCGTCGTGCTGACGGAACTCTCCCTCATCCTCATTTGGATCAAGAGCTCGAGGGATGTCATCGTGTTGAACGTGTGCTGAACACGGAGGTGCCGTACGTTTGGTGCTTGGATCGATTGGATCGCGAAGACGTTCGACTACATCAACCGTGTTACTAAACGCTTCTGCTTTCGGTCTACGAGGGTACGTGGAAACACTCTCCCCTCTCGTTGCTATGCATCTCCTAGATAGATCTTGTGTGATCGTAGGAATTTTTCTGAAATACCGCGTTCCCAAACAGTGGCATCCAAGCCAGGTCTATGTGTAGATGTTATATGCACGAGTAGACCACAATGAGTTGTGGGCGATAATAGTCATACTGCTTACCAACAACGTCTTACTTTGATTCGGCGGTATTGTTGGATGAAGCGGCCCGGACCGATATTACATGACCGCGTTCATGAGACTGGTTCTACCGACGTGCTTCGCACACAGGTGGCTAGCGGGTGTCTGTTTCTCAAGCTTTAGTTGAATCGAGTTTGACTACGCCCGGTCCTTGTTGAAGGTTAAAACAGCACACTTGATGAAAAATCGTTGTGGTTTTGATGCATAGGTAAGAACGGTTCTTGCTAGAAGCCCGTAGCAGCCACGTAAAACTTGCAACAACAAAGTAGAGGACGTCTAACTTGTTTTTGCAGGGCATGTTGTGATGTGATATGGTCAAGACGTGATGATATATAAATTGTTGTATGAGATGATCATGTTTTATAACAGTTATCGGCAACTGGCAGGAGCCATATGGTTGTCGCTTTATTGTATGAAATGCAATCGCCATGTAATTGCTTTACTTTATCACTAAGCGATAGCGATAGTTGTAGAAGCAATAGTTGGCGAGACGACAACGATGCTACGATGGAGATCAAGGTGTCAAGCCGGTGACGATGGTGATCATGATGGTGCTTTGGAGATGGAGATCAAAGGCACAAGATGTTGATGGCCATATCATATCACTTATTTTGATTGCATGTGGTGTTTATCCTTTATGTATCTTATTTTGCTTAGTACGACGGTAGCATTATAAGATGATCTCTCACTAAATTTCAAGGTATAAGTGTTCTCCCTGAGTATGCACCGTTGCTATAGTTCGTCGTGTTGAGACACCACGTGATGATCGGGTGTGATAAGCTCTACGTTCACATACAACGGGTGCAAGCCAGTTTTGCACACGCAGAATACTCGGGTTAAACTTGACGAGCCTAGCATATGTAGATATGGCCTTGGAACACTAAGACCGAAAGGTCGAGTGTGAATCATATAGTAGATATGATCAACATAGTGATGTTCACCATTGAAAACTACTCCATCTCACATGATGATCGGACATGGTTTAGTTGATATGGATCACATGGTCATTTAGATGACTAGAGGGATGCCTATCTAAGTGGGAGTTCTTAATTAATATGATCAATTGAAATTATATTTATCATGAACTTAGTCCTGATAGTTTCTACATATCTATGTTGTTGTAGATCAATAGCTCGCGTTTAGCTCCCTGTTTTATTTTTGATATGTTCCTAGAGAAAACTAAGTTGAAAGATGATAGTAGCAATGATGCGGACTGGGTCCGTGATATGAGGATTGTCCTCATTGCTGCACAGAAGAATTATGTCCTTGATACACCGCTAGGTGACAGACCTATTGCAGGAGCAGATGCAGATATTATGAATGTTTGACAAGCTCGGTATGATGACTACTTGATAGTTTAGTGCACCATGCTTTACGACTTAGAACCGGGACTTCAAAAAAGTTTTGAACGCCACGGAGCATATGAGATGTTCCAAGAGTTGAAATTGGAATTTTAGACTCATGCTTGAGTCAAGAGGTATGAGACCTCTGACAAGTACTTTGCCTACAAGATGGAGGAGAATAGCTCAACCAGTGAGCATGTGCTCAGAATGTCTGAGTACTACAATCGCTTGAATCAAGTGGGAGTTAATCTTCCAGATAAGATACTAATTGACAGAGTTCTCTAGTCACTATCACCAAGTTACTAGAACTTCGTGATGAACTATAATATGCAAGGGATGACGAAAACGATTCCCGAGACCTTCACGATGCTAAAATCGGCGAAGGTAGAAATCAAGAAAAGAGCATCAAGTGTTGATGGTTAACAAGACCACTAGTTTCAAGAAAAATGGCAAGGGAAAGAAAGGGAACTTCAAGAAGAATGGAAAACAAGTTGCCACTCCCGTGAAGAAACCCAAGGCTAGACCTAAGCCTGAAACTGAGTGCTTCTACTGCAATGGGAATGGTCACTGGAAGCGGAACTACCCCAAATACTTGGCGGATAAGAGGGATGGAAAAGTGAAAGCTACATTTGATATACATGTTATTGATGTGTACTTTACTAGTGTTCAGAGTAACCCCAGGGTATTTGATACCGGTTCAGTTGCTATGATTAGTAACTCGAAATAGTAGTTGCAAAATGAACAAAGACTAGTTAAGGCGAGGTGACGATGTGTGTTGGAAGTGATTCCAAGGTTGATAAGATCACCATCGTACACTCCCTCTATCTTCAGGATTAGTGTTGGACCTAAATAAATGATATTTGGTGTTTGCGTTGAGCATGAATATGATTGGATCATGTTTATTGTGATACAGTTATTCATTTAAGTCAGAAAACAATTGTTGTTCTGTTTACATGAATAAAACCTTCTATGGTCATACACCCAATGTAAATGGTTTATTGAATATCGATTGTAGTGATACATATATTCATAATATTGAATCCAAAAGATGCAAAGTTGATAATGATAGTGCAACATATTTATGGCACTGCCATTTAGGTCATATTGGTGTAAAGCGCATGAAGAAACTCCATGCTGATGGGGTTTTGGAATCACTTGATGCTTGCGAACCATGCCTCATGGGCAAGATGACTAAGACTCCGTTCTCCAGAACAATGGAGCAAGCTACTAACTTATTGGAAATAATACATACGATGTATGCGGTCCGATGAGTGTTGAGGCTCGCGGCGGGTATCATTATTTTCTGACCTTCACATATGATTTGAGCAGATATGGGTATATCTACTTAATGAAACATAAGTCTGAAACATTTTGAAAAGTTCAAAGAATTTCAGAGTGAAGTGGAAAATCATCGTAACAAGAAAATAAAGTTTCTACGATATGATCATGGAGGTGAATATTTGAGTTATGAGTTTGGTCTTCATATAAAACAATGTGGAATAGTTTCGCAACTCACGCCACCTGGAACACCACAACGTAATGGTGTGTCCGAACGTCGTAACCGTACTTTATTAGATATGGTGCGATCTATGATGTCTCTTACTGATTTACCGACATCGTTTTGGGGGTTATGCATTAGAGACAGCTGCATTCACGTTAAATAGGGCACCATCGAAATCCGTTGAGACGACACCGTATGAACTATGGTTTGGCAAGAAACCAAAGCTGTCGTTTCTTAAAGTTTGGGGTTGCGATGCTTATGTGAAAAAGCTTCAACCTGATAAGCTCGAACTCAAATCGGAGAAATGCGTCTTCATAGGACACCCAAAGGAAAATGCTGGGTACACCTTCTATCACATATCGGAAGGCAAGATATTCATTGCTAAGAATGGGTTCTTTCTAGGGAAGAAGTTTCTCTCGAAAGAAGTGAGTGGGAGGAATGTAGAACTTGATGAGGTAATTGTACCTTCTCCCGAATTGGAAAGTAGTTCGTCACAGAAATCGGTTCAAGTGATTCCTACACCAATTAGTGAGGAAGATAATGATGATGATCATGAAACTTCAGATCAAGTTACTATCGAACCTCGTAGGTCAACCAGAGTACGGTTCGCACCAGAGTGGTACGGTAATCCTGCTCTGGAAGTCATGTTAATAGACCATGACAAACCTACGAACTATGAGGAAGCGATGATGAGCCTAGATTCCGTGAAATGGCTTGAGGCCATGAAATCTGAGATCGGATCCATGTATGAGAACAAAGTGTGGACTTTGGTTGGCTTTCCCGATGATCAGCAAGCCATTGAGAATAAATGGATCTTCAAGAGGAAGACGAACGATGATGGTAGTGTTACTATCTACAAAGCTCGAATTGTGAAAAATGTTTTCGACAAAGTTCAAGGTGTTGACTACAATGAGATTTTCTCACTCGTACCAATGCTTAAGTCTGTCTGAATCATGTTAGCAATTGCCACATTTTATGAAATATGGCAAATGGATGTCAAAACTGCATTCCTTAATGGATTTCTTGAAGAAGAGTCATATATGACACAACCAAAGGTTTTGTTGATCCTAAAGGTGCTAACAAAGTGTGCAAACTCCAGCGATCCATCTATGGAACTGGTGCAAGCATCTCAGAGTTGGAATATACGCTATGATAAGTTGATCAAAGCATATAGTTTTATACACACTTGCAATGAAGCCTGTATTTACAAGAAAGTGAGTGGGAGCACTACAGCCTTTCTGATAAGTATATGTGAATGACATATTGTTGATCAGAAATGATTTAGAATTTTGTGGAAAGCATAAAGGAGTGTTTGAAAGGAGTTTTTCAAAGAAAGACCTCGGTGAAGCTACTTACGTATTAGGGATCAAGATCTATAAAGATAGATCAAGATGCTTGATAAGACTTTCGATGAGTACATACCTTGATAAGATTTTGAAGGAGTTCAAAATGGATCAGTCAAAGAAGGAGTTCTTTCCTGAGTTGTAAGGTATGAAGTTGCGTAAGACTCAAAACCCGACCTCGACAGAAGATAGAGAGAGAATGAAAGTAATTCCCTATGCCTCAGCCATAGGTTCTATAAAGTATGCCATGCTGTATACCAGACCTATTGTGTACCTTTCCATGGTTTTGGCAAAGGGGTACGATAGTGATCCAGGAGTAGATCACTGGACAGCAGGCAGAATTATCCTTAGAGGACTAAAGAAATATTTATTGATTATGGAGGTGATAAAGATTTCGTCGTAAAGAGTTATGTCGATGCAAGATTTTACACTGATCCAAATGACTCTGAGTCTCAATCTGGATACATATTGAAAGTGGGAGCAATTAGCTAGAGTAGCTTGCTACCTCTTGAGCACTGCGTTGGATTTCCCCGAAGAGGAGAGGATGATACAGCAAAGTAGCGTAAGTATTTCCCTCAGTTTTTGAGAACTAAGGTATCAATCCAGTAGGAGGCTATGCGTGAGTCCCTCGTACCTACACAAAAACAATAGCTCAGCGCAACCAACACGCTTAGGGGTTGCCAATCCCTTCACGGTCACTTACGAAAGTGAGATCTGATAGAGATGATAAATAATATTTTTTTGGTATTTTTGGTATAGAGATGCAAAGTGAAAAGTAAAAGGCAAAGTAAAAAAGCAAAGCAATAATAAAGTGATGGAGATTGATATGATGAGAAAGAGACCCGGGGGCCATAGGTTTCAGTAGTGGCTTCTCTCAAGAGCATAAGTATTCTACGGTGGGTGAACAAATTACTGTTGAGCAATTGACAGAATTGAGCATAGTTATGAGAATATCTAGGTATGATCATGTATATAGGCATCACGTCCGAGACAAGTAGACCGACTCCTGCCTGCATCTACTACTATTACTCCACTCATCGACCGCTATCCAGCATGCATCTAGAGTATTAAGTTAAAAACAAAGTAACGCCTTAAGCAAGATGACATGATGTAGAGGGATAGTTTCATGCAATATGATAAAAACCCCATCTTGTTATCCTTGATGGCAACGATACAATACGTGCCTTGCTGCACCTTCTGTCACTGGGAAAGGACACCGCAAGATCGAACCCAAAGCTAAGCACTTCTCCCATGGCAAGAACAACCAATCTAGTAGGCCAAACCAAACTGATAATTCGAAGAGACTTGCAAAGATAACCAATCATACATAAAAGAATTCATAGAAGATTCAAATATTATTCATAGATAGACTTGGTCATAAGCCCACAATTCATCGGTCTCAACAAACACACCGCAAAAAGAAGATTACATTGGATAGATCTCCACGAGAGAGGGGGAGAACATTGTATTGAGATCCAAAAAGAGAGAATAAGCCATCTAGCTACTAACTATGGACCCATAGGTCTGAAGTAAACTACTCACACTTCATCGGAGGGGCTTGGATGATGATGTAGAAGCCCTCCGTGATCGATGCCCCCTCCGGCGGAGCTCCGGAACAGGCCCCAAGATGGGATCTCGTGGATACAGAAAGTTGCGGCGGTGGAATTAGGTTTTTGGCTCCGTATCTGATCGTTTGGGGGTACGTGGATATATATAGGAGGAAGAAGTACGTCGGTGGAGCAACAGGGGGCCCACGAGGGTGGAGGGCGCGCCCCCTACCTCGTGGCCTCCTGTTAATTGGTTTGACGTAGGGTCCAAGTCTCCTGAGTTGTATTCGGTGAGAAAATCACGTTCCCGAAGGTTTCATTCCGTTTGGACTCCGTTTGATAGTCCTTTTCTTCAAAACCCTAAAACAGGCAAAAACAACAATTCTGGGCTGGGCCTCCGGTTAATAGGTTAGTCCCAAAAATAATATAAAAGTGGATAATAAAGCCCAATAATGTCCAAAACAGTAGATAATATAGCATGGAGCAATCAAAAATTATATATACGTTGGAGACGTATCAAGCATCCCCAAGCTTAATTCCTACTCGTCCTCGAGTAGGTAAATGATAAAAACAGAATTTTTGATGCGGAGTGCTACCTGGCATAGTTTCAATGTAAATCTTCTTAATTGTGGTATGAATATTCATATTCAAAAGATTCAAGACAAAAGCCCATGTTGACATAAAAATAATAATACTTTAAGCATACTAACAAAGCAATTATGTCTTCTCAAAATAACATGGCCAAAGAAAGCTATCCCTACAAAATCATATAGTCTGGCTATGCTCTATCTTCACCACACAAAGTATTTAAATCATGCACAACCCCGATGACAAGCCAAGCAATTGTTTCATACTTTTGACATTTTCAAAACTTTTTCGATCTTCACGCAATACATGAGCGTGAGCCATGGATATAGCACTATATGTGGAATAGAATGGTGGTTGTGGAGAAGACAAAAAGAGGGGAAAATAGTCTCACATCAACTAGGCGTATCCACGAGCTATGGAGATGCCCATCAATAGATATCAATGTGAGTGAGTAGGGATTGCCATGCAACGGATGCACTAGAGCTATAAGTATATGAAAGCTCAACAAAAGAAACTAAGTGGGTGTCCATCCAACTCGCTTGCTCACGAAGACCTAGGGCATTTTGAGGAAGCCCATCATTGGAATATACAATCCAAGTTTTATAATGAAAGATTCCCACTAGTATATGAAAGTGACAGAATGAGAGACTCTCTATCATGAAGATCATGGTGCTACTTTGAAGCACAAGTGTGGTAAAAGGGTAGTAGTATTGTCCCTTCTCTCTTTTTCTCTCATTTTTTTGGGCCTTCTCTTTTTTTATGGCCTCTTTTTCTTCTTTATTTTCGTCCGGAGTCTCATCCCGACTTGTGGGGGAATCATAGTCTCCATCATCCTTTCCTCACTTGGGACAATGCTCTAAAAATGATGATCATCACACGTTTTATTTTTCTTACAACTCAACAATTACAACTCAATACTTAGAACAAAATATGACTCTATATGAATGCCTCCGGCGGTGTACTGGGATATGCAATGAATCAAGAGTGACATGTATGAAAGAATTATGAACGGTGGCTTTGCCACAAATACGATGTCAACTACATGATCATGCTAGCAATATGACAATGATGGAGCGTGTCATAATGAATGGAATGGTGGAAAGTTGCATGGCAATATATCTTAGAATGGCTATGGAAATGCCATGATAGGTAGGTATGGTGGCTGTTTTGAGGAAGGTATTTTGTGGGTGTATGATACCGGCGAAAAGTGCGCGGTATTAGAGAGGCTAGCAATGGTGGAAGGAAGGAAAGTGCGTATAATCCATGGACTCAACATTAGTCATAAAGAACTCATATACTTATTGCAAAAATCTAGAAGTTATCAAAGCAAAGTATTACGTGCATGCTCCTAGGGGGATAGATTGGTAGGAAAAGACCATCGCTCGTCCCCGACCGCCACTCATAAGGAAGACAATCAATAAATAAATCATGCTCCGACTTCATCACACAACGGTTCACCATACGTAAATGCTACGGGAATCACAAACTTTAACACAAGCATTTCACAAATTCACAACTACTCAACTAGCATGACTCTAATATCACCATCCTCATATCTCAAAACAATTATCAAGCATCAATTTTTTTTCTTAGTATTCAACGCACTCAAAAGAAAGTTTTACAAATCTTGAATACCAAGAACATTTATTATTAAGCAAATTACCATGCTATTAAGACTCTCAAAATAATCTAAGTGAAGCATGAGAGATCAATAGTTTCTATAAAACAAATCCACCACCGTGCTCTAAAAGATATAAGTGAAGCACTAGAGCAAAATTATATAACTCAAAAGATATAAGTGAAGCACATAGAGTATTCTATCAAATTCCAAATTATGTATAGCTCTCTCAAAAGGTGTGTAAAGCAAGGGTGATTGTGGTAGACTAACAAGCAAAGACTTAAATCATAAAAGATGCTCCAAGCAAAACACATATCATGTGGTGAATAAAAATATAGCTCCAAGTAAAGTTACCGATAGAAGTAGACGAAAGAGGGGATGCCTTCCGGGGCATCCCCAAGCTTTGGCTTTTAGGTGTCCTTAGATTATCTTGGGGGTGCCATGGACATCCCCAAGCTTAGGCTCTTGCCACTCCTTGTTCCATAATCCATCAAATCTTTACCCAAAACTTGAAAACTTCACAACACAAAACTTAAAGTAGAAAATCTCGTGAGCTCCGTTAGCGAAAGAAAACAAAAAAACACTTCAAGTTACTGTAATGAACTCATTATTTATTTATATTGGTGTTAAACCTACTGTATTCCAACTTCTTTATGGTTCATAAACTATTTTACTAGCCATAGATTCATCAAAGTAAGCAAACAACACACGAAAAACAGAATCTGTCAAAAACAGAACAGTCTGTAGTAATCTGTAGCTAGCGCAAGATCTGTAACCCCCAAAATTCTAAAATAAATTTCTGGACGTGAGGAATTTATCTATTAATCATCTGAAAAAAGAATTAACTAAATAGCATTCTCCAAATAAAAATGACAGCAGTTCTCGTGAGCGCTAAAGTTTCTGTTTTTGTACAGCAAGTTCAACAAGACTTTCCCCAAGTCTTCCCAACGGTTCTACTTGGCACAAACACTAATTAAACACAAAAAACACAACCAAAACAGAGGCTAAATAATTTATTTATTTCTAAACAGGAGCAAAAAGTAAGGAATAAAAATTAAATTGGGTTGCCTCCCAACAAGCGTTATCATTTAACGCCCCTAGCTAGGCGTAACAAGCAAGAATAGATCTAGGTATTGCCATAATAGCAAGATAGATTATTAAAACTCATTTCATATTCTCTATGTTCAGCAGCAAGTTTTCTTTGAGGCAAGCAAAATTAATCAAAAAGGGATAAATTTAACGGGACAAAAGTCCCCAAGATCAACCTTGGGAGGTATAGGTTCCTCCTTTGGTCCTTCATAATGCACAACCAATTCATCATTATAAGCATTCTTTTGACAGAACTTTGTGAGCCTATATTCAAGAGAATATCCTAGTTCATTATTTCGAATAGCCAAATCATCATTAAGTTCAGAAATTCTATCAACTAAAACATTGGTAGGAACCCTTTTTCTAAGGTTTTCATTGAAAGCAACATAGTCTAGAGATTGAAAACGCATTATTTCTTCTTGATCAAAGAGGATAGCCTCTATGGGAGGGCGGCAAGCGTCCACCCTATAATGCGCAAAGATTTCTTTGGCTTCTTTTATTATGAATCTAAACTCATGAGCCAAAAAGATAGTAGCGGCACGCTTAACAGAAGAATGCTCAATATTAGAAAATTCCAGAAAAATCCTTTGTATGGAAGGATGTCTTTCAAGTTCAATTACAAGCATGGCAATAGCATCCGCAAGACTACTAGTTCTATGAAGGATAGAACTTCCCATAGAAGGTAAAGCACCGGCACAAGTAAAGAAATCTTGAATAACTCCTTTTCCAATAATATTACCAGTACCAACACGAAATTTTTTTGTATGAAGGATGGTAGGTTCTTTAGCAGGAGCATCAGAATTTTTCATGATATTATTGTCCATATTGACAATAACTTCCCAATTTCATACATAGAGGCAGAAGGTAAAGGACTTGACATAACGACAAGGTAGCAAACTAACACACAGGCAAACAAAAAAGGCAAATGGGAAAAAAGGAGGCAAATAGAGAAAGAGAGGGAGGATAGAGAGAGAGAGGGCGAATAAAACGGCAAGGGTGAAGTGGGGGAGAGGAAAACGAGAGGCAAATGGCAAATAATGTAATGCGGGAGATAGGGATTGTGATGGGTACTTGGTATGTTGACTTTTGCGCAGACTCCCCGGCAACGGCGCCAGAGATTCTTCTTGCTACCTCTTGAGCACTGCGTTGGATTTCCCCGAAGAGGAGAGGATGATGCAGCAAAGTAGCGTAAGTATTTCCCTCAGTTTTTGAGAACCAAGGTATCAATCCAGTAGGAGGCTACATGCGAGTCCCTCGTACCTACACAAAAACAATAGCTCAATGCAACCAACGCGCTTAGGGGTTGTCAATCCCTTCACGGTCACTTACGAAAGTGAGATCTGATAGAGATGATAAATAATATTTTTTTGGTATTTTTGGTATAGAGATGCAAAGTGAAAAGTAAAAGGCAAAGTAAAAAGCAAAGCAATAATAAAGTGATGGAGATTGATATGATGAGAATGAGACCCGGGGGCCATAGGTTTCACTAGTGGCTTCTCTCAAGAGCATAAGTATTCTACGGTGGGTGAACAAATTACTGTTGAGCAATTGACAAAATTGAGCATAGTTATGAGAATATCTAGGTATGATCATGTATATAGGCATCACGTCCGAGACAAGTAGACCAACTCCTGCCTGCATCTACTACTATTACTCCACTCATCGACCCTATCCAGCATGCATCTAGAGTATTAAGTTAAAAATAGAGTAATGCCTTAAGCAAGATGACATGATTTAGAGGGATAGCTTCATGCAATATGATAAAAAAACCCATCTTGTTATCCTCGATGGCAACGATACAATACGTGCCTTGCTGCCCCTTCTGTCACTGGGAAAGGACACCGCAAGATCGAACCCAAAGCTAAGCACTTCTCCCATGGCAAGAACAACCAATCTAGTAGGCCAAACCAAACTGATAATTCGAAGAGACTTGCAAAGATAACCAATCGTACATAAAAGAATTCAGAGAAGATTCAAATATTATTCATAGATAGACTTGATCATAAACCCACAATTCATCGGTCTCAACAAACACACCGCAAAAGAAGATTACATCGAATAGATCTCCACGAGAGAGGGGGAGAACATTGTATTGAGATCCAAAAAGAGAGAAGAATCCATCTAGCTACTAACTATGGACCCGTAGGTCTGAAGTAAACTACTCACACTTCATCGGAGGGGCTTGGATGATGATGTAGAAGCCCTCCGTGATCGATGCCCCCTCCGGCGGAGCTCCGGAACAGGCCCCAAGATGGGATCTCGTGGATACAGAAAGTTGCGGCGGTGGAATTAGGTTTTTGGCTCCGTATCTGATTGTTTGGGGGTACGTGGATATATATAGGAGGAAGAAGTACGTCGGTGGAGCAACAGGGGGCCCACGAGGGTGGAGGGCGCGCCCCCTACCTCGTGGCCTCCTGTTAATTGGTTTGACGTAGGGTCCAAGTCTCCTGAGTTGTATTTGGTGAGAAAATCACGTTCCCGAAGGTTTCATTCCGTTTGGACTCCGTTTGATATTCCTTTTCTTCGAAACCCTAAAACAGGCAAAAACAGCAATTCTGGGCTGGGCCTCCGGTTAATAGATTAGTCCCAAAAATAATATAAAAGTGGATAATAAAGCCCAATGATGTCCAAAACAGTAGATAATATAGCATGGAGCAATCAAAAATTATAGATACGTTAGAGACGTATCATAGCTCCATGCAGAGCATTGTAGACATAGAAAATTTGCAAAATACATGCTGCTCTGAATGTGGCAGACCCGTTGACTAAACTTTTCTCACAAGAAAAACATGATCACACCTTAGTATTCTTTGGGTATTAATCACATAGCGATGTGAACTATATTATTGACTCTAGTAAACCCTTTGGGTGTTAGTCACATGGAGATGTGAACTAATCACATAAAGATGTGAACTATTGGTGTTATATCACATGACGATGTGAACTAGATTATTGACTCTAGTGCAAGTGGGACACTGAAGGAAATATGCCCTAGAGGCAATAATGAAGTTGTTATTTATATTTCCTTATATCATGATAAATATTTATTATTCATGCTAGAATTGTATTAACCGGAAACTTAGTACATGTGTGAATACATACACAAAACAGAGTGTCCATAGTATGCCTCTACTTGACTAGCTCGTTAATCTAAGATGGTTAAGTTTCTTAACCATAGACATGTGTTGTCATTTCATGATTGGGATCACATCATTAGAGAATGATGTGATGGACAAGACCCATCCGTTAGCTTGGCATTATGATCGTTTAGTTTTATTGCTATTGCTTTCTTCATGACTTATATATATTCCTCTAACTATGAGATTATGAAACTCCCAAATACCGGAGGAACACCTTGTGTGCTATCAAGCATCACAACGTAACTGGGTGATTATAAAGATGCTCTACAGGTGTCTCCGATGGTGTTTGTTGAGTTGGCATAGATCGAGATTAGGATTTGTCACTCCGAGTATCGGAGAGGTATCTCCGGGCCCTCTTGGTAATGCACATCACTATAATCCTTGAAAGCAATGTGACTAATGAGTTAGTTGCAGGATTGTAGGATTGAGAAGAGGTGTCTAGAGGGGGTGAATAGACTCTTAGCAAGAAAAGTTGCAATTTTTAATTTCTTTAAGTTGAAGTGGAGTTTTGGCACAAGTTTGAACATTCACAATACATCTCAAGCAAGCATGACAAGAGTATATGAGCAGCGGAAAGTAAGTCATGCAAGTTGCAAGAATGTAAAGGGATGGGATTGGAGTGTGCAAACGCAATTGGAGACACGGAGATTTTTGGCGTGGTTCTGATAGGTGGTGCTATCGTACATCCACGTTGATGGAGACTTCAACCCATGAAGGGTAACGGTTGCGCGAGTCCACGGAGGGCTCCACCCATGAAGGGTCCACGAAGAAGCAACCTTGTCTATCCCACCATGGCCATTGCCCATGAAGGATTTGCCTCACTAGGGTAGATCTTCACGAAGTAGGCGATCTCCTTGCCCGTACAAACTCCTTGGTTCAACTCCACAATCTTGACGGAGGCTCCCAAGTGACACCTAACCAATCTAGGAGACACCACTCTCCAAGAGGTAACAAACGGTGTGTTGATGATGAACTCCTTGCTCTTGTGCTTCAAATGATAGTCTCCCCAACAGTCAACTCTCTCTCATAGGATAGGATTTGGTGGAAAGATGATTTGAGTGGAAAGCAACTTGGGGAAGGCTAGAGATCAAGATTTATGTGGTTGGAATGAAGTATCTTGACCTCAACACAAGTGTAGGTGGTTCTCTCTCAGAAAATGTATGTTGGAAGTGTAGGCATGTTCTGATGGCTCTATCCATGAATGAAGAGTGGGTGGAGAGGTATATATAGCCTCCACACAAAATCTAACCATTACACACAAATCACCAAACTTGGTGGGACCGAATCATACAACTCGGTCAGACCGATTTAGTTCATAATGTGACCGTTAGGGTTTTCGGTGGGACCGATGTGCTAGGGTTAGGGTAAAGCCTCATCTCGGTTGGACCGATTACAGAAATTTGGTGGGACCGATTTTGGTAATAAGCTAAACAGAGAGTTGGCCAAGCAAACTCGGTGGGACCGATGTCATGTTTCGGTGAGACCGAAATTAATGCAACAGGCAACAGAGAGTTTGCAAGCCCATCTCGGTGAGACCGAGATCCCATCGGTGAGACCGAATTGATTAGGGTTTCTGGCAGTGGTTGTGTCAAGAGAACTCAGTGGCGCTGGATAGATCAAATCGGTGGGGCCGAGTTTGACTTTTGGTTTGGGATGTATTTGGATATGAGAAAGTGGTTGAGGGTTGTGGAGCATATCACTAAGCACTTTTAGCAAGAACCTCATTAAGCAACACCTCATCCCCTCTTAATAGTATTGGCTTTCCTATGGACACAATGTGATCTTGGATCACTAAAATGAAAAATGTAGAGTCCTGAGCTTTGAGCTTGATCCAATCATTTGTCTTCATCATCTTGAAGGGGTCCCACATCCTCTAGTCCATGCCACTCCACTGTTGGACTTATCTGAAATATGCTAGTGTTGGGGAACATAGTAATTTCAAAAAAAATTCCTACGCACACGCAAGATCATGGTGATGCATATCAACGAGAGGGGAGAGTGTTGTCTACGTACCCTCATAGACCGGAAGCGGAAGCGTTATGACAACGCGGTTGATGTAGTCGTATGTCTTCACGGCCCGACCGATCAAGCACCGAAACTACGGCACCTCCGAGTTCTAGCACACGTTCAGCTTGATGACGATCCCCGGACTCCGATCCAGCAAAGTGTCGGGGAAGAGTTCCGTCAGCACGACGGCGTGGTGACGATCTTGATGTGTGACGATCTTGATGTCTACCGTCGCAGGGCTTCGCCTAAGCACCGCTACAATATTATCGAGGATTATGGTGGAAGGGGGCACCGCACACGGCTAAGAAAGATCACGTGGATCAACTTGTGTGTCTAGGTGCCCCCTGCCCCCGTATATAAAGGAGTGGAGGAGGGAGGGCCGGCGCCCCTATGGCGCGCCCTAGGGGAGTCCTACTCCCACCGGGAGTAGGATCCCCTTTCCTAGTCCAACTAGGAGTCCTTCATGTAGTAGGAGTAGGAGACAAGGAAGGGGAAGAGGGAAGAGAAGGAAGGAGGGGGCGCCCCTCCCCCTAGTCCAATTCGGACTAGGCCTTGGGGGGGGCGCGGCCTGCCTCTCCCTCTCCCCTAAAGCCCAATAAGGCCCATATACTTCTTCCTCCCGTATTCCCGTAACTCCCCGGTACTCCGAAAAATACCCGAACCACTCGGAACCTTTCCGATGTCCGAATATAGTCGTCCAATATATTGATCTTTACGTCTCGACCTTTCGAGACTCCTCGTCATGTCCTCGATCTCATCCGGGACTCCGAACAAACTTCGGTACATCAAAAAGCATAAACTCATAATATAACTGTCATCGAAACCTTAAGCGTGCGGACCCTACGGGTTCGAGAACAATGTAGACATGACCGAGACACGTCTCCGGTCAATAACCAATAGCGGAACCTGGATGCTCATATTGGCTCCTACATATTCTACGAAGATCTTTATCGGTCAGACCGCATAACAACATACGTTGTTCCCTTTGTCATCGGTATGTTACTTGCCCGAGATTCGATCGTCGGTATCTATACCTAGTTCAATCTCGTTACCGGCAAGTCTCTTTACTCGTTCGTAATACATCATCTCACAACTAACTCATTAGTTGCAATGCTTGCAAGGCTTATGTGATGTGCATTACCGAGAGGGCCCAGAGATACCTCTCCGACAATCGGAGTGACAAATCCTAATCTCGAAATACGCCAACCCAACATGTACCTTTGGAGACACCTGTAGAGCTCCTTTATAATCACCCAGTTACGTTGTGACGTTTGGTAGCACACAAAGTGTTCCTCCGGCAAACGGGAGTTGCATAATCTCATAGTCATAGGAACATGTATAAGTCATGAAGAAAGCAATAGCAACATACTAAACGATCGGGTGCTAAGCTAATGGAATGGGTCATGTCAATCACATCATTCTCCTAATTATGTGATCCCATTAATCAAATAACAACTCTTTTGTTTTATTGTTAGGAAACATAACCATCTTCGATTAACGAGCTAGTCAAGTAGAGGCATACTAGTGACACTCTGTTTGTCTATGTATTCACACATGTATTATGTTTCTGGTTAATACAATCTAGCATGAATAATAAAACATTTATCATGAATAAGGAAATAAATATAACTTTATTGCCTCCTAGGGCATATTTCCTTCAGCTAGATGAAAGTATTAGTCCAATAAGAGATATGTTGACATTAATTACCAAAATCATCCAGGGAGCACTTGTGCTTTCAGGGATGATGTATTACGAAACGAGTAAAGAGACTTGCCAGTAACGAGATTGAACTAGGTATGAGGATACCAACGATCGAATCTCGGGCAAGTAACATATCGATGACAAAGGGAATGGCATATGTTGTTATGCAGTTTGACCGATAAAGATCTTCGTAGAATATGTGGGAGCCAATATGAGCATCCAGGTTCCGCTATTGGTTACTGACCAGAGAGGTGTCTCGCTCATGTCTACATAGTTCTCGAACCCGTCGGGTCCGCACGCTTAACGTTCTATGATGATTTTATATTGTATGAGTTATGTGATTTGATGACCGAATGTTGTGTCTATGGGGTTCCCCCTCCCCCGTATATAAAGGAGTGGAGGAGGGGAGAGCCGACCCTCATAGGGCGCGCCCAAGGGGGGAGTCCTACTCCCAGTTGGAGTAGCTTGGAGTAGGTTTCCCCCCTTCCTAGTAGGAGTAGGAGAAGAAGGAAGAGGGAGAGAGAGGGAAGGAAAGGGGGGCCGCCCCCACCCAATTCGGATTGGGCTTGGGGGGGGGTCGCCCTCCAGTTGGCCGCCTCCTCCTCTCTCCCACTAAGGCCCAATAAGGCCCATTGACTCCCCAGGGGGTTTTGGTAACCTCCCGGTACTCGGGTAAATGCCCGAACTCATCCGGAACCATTCCAATGTCCAAACATAGCCTTCCAATATATCGATCTTCATGTCCGTGATCACATCTGAGACTCCAAACTATCTTCGGTACATCAAAACACATAAACTCATAATACCGATCATCATTGAACGTTAAGCGTGCGGACCCTACGGGTTCGAGAACTATGTAGACATGACCGAGACTCATCTCTGGTCAATAACCAATAGAGGAACCTGGATGCTCATACTGGTTCTTACATATTCTATGAAGATCTTTATCGGTCAAACCGCATAACAACATACGTTGTTCCCTTTGTCATCGGTATGTTACTTGCCCGAGATTCGATCGTCGGTATCTCAATACCTAGTTCAATCTCGTTACCGGCAAGTCTCTTTACTCGTTCCGTAATGCATCATCACGCAAATAACTCATTAGTCACAATGCTTGCAAGGCTTATAGTGATGTGCGTTACCGAGAGGGCCCAGAGATACCTCTCCGATACATGGAGTGACAAATCCTAATCTTGATCTATGCCAACTCAATAAACACCATCGGAGACACATGTAGAACATCTTTATAGTCACCTAGTTACATTGTGATGTTTGATTACACACTAAGTGTTCCTCCGCTATTCGGGAGTTGCATAATCTCATAGTCACAGGAACTTGTATAAGTTATGGAGAAAGCAATAGCAATAAACTAAACGATCATGGTGCTAATCTAACGGATGGGTCAAGTCAATCACATCATTCTCTAATGATGTGATCCCGTTCATCAAATGACAACTCATGTCTATGGTTAGGAAACTTAACCATCTTTGATTAACGAGCTAGTCAAGTAGAGGCATACTAGTGACACTCTGTTTGTCTATGTATTCACACATGTACTAAGTTTCCGGTTACAATTCTAGCATGAATAATAAACATTTATCATGATATAAGGAAATATAAATAACGACTTTATTATTACCTCTAGGGCATATTTCCTTCAGTCTCCCACTTGCACTAGAGTCAATAATTTAGATTACATTGTAATGATTCTAACACACATGGAGTCTTGGTGCTGATCATGTTTTGCTCGTGAGAGAGGCTTAGTCAACGGGTCTGCAACATTCAGATCCGTATGTATCTTGCAAATCTCTATGTCTCCCGCCTTGACTTGATCGCGGATGGAATTGAAGCGTCTCTTGATGTGTTTGGTTCTCTTGTGAAATATGGATTCCTTTGCCAAGGCAATTGCACCAGTATTGTCACAAAAGATTTTCATTGGACCCGATGCACTAGGTATGACACCTAGATCGGATATGAACTCCATCATCCAGACTCCTTCATTTGTTTCTTCCGAAGCATCTATGTACTCCGCTTCGCACATAGATCCCGCCACGACACTTTGTCTAGAACTGCACCAACTGATAGCTCCATCATTCAATAAAAATACGTATCCAATTTGCGACTTAGAGTCATCCAGATCAGTGTCAAAGCTTGAATTGACGTAACCGTTTACGACGAGCTCTTTGTCACCTCCATAAACGAGAAACATATCCCTAGTCCTTTTCAGGTATTTCAGGATGTTCTTGACCGCTGTCCAGTGATCCACTCCTGGATTACTTTGGTACCTCCCTGCTAAACTAATAGCAAGGCACACATCAGGTCTAGTACATAGCATTGCATACATGATAGAACCTATGGCTGAAGCATAGGGAATGACTTTCATTTTCTCTCTATCTTCTATAGTGGTCGGGCATTGAGTCTGACTTAAATTCATGATATGTCTCCAATGTATCTATAATTTTTGATTGCTCCATGCTATATTATCTACTGTTTTGGACTATATTGGGCTTTATTTTCCACTTTTATATTATTTTTGGGACTAACCTATTAACCAGAGGCCCAGCCGAGAATTGCTGTTTTTTTTGCCAATTTCAGTGTTTTGGATAAACAGAATATCAAACGGAGTCCAAACAGAATAAAATCTTCGGGAACGTGATTTTCTCATCGAACGTGATCCAGGAGACTTGAACCCTGCTCCAAGGAACAAAAGAGGCGGTCACGAGGGTGGGGGCGCCCCCCCTAGGGCGCGCCCCCTGCCTCGTGGGCCCCTCGTTGCTCCTCCGGCATACTTCTTCCTCCTATATATACACACGTACCCCCAAACGATCAGAACAGGAGCCAAAAACCTAATTCCACCGCCGCAACTTTCTGTATCCATGAGATCCCATCTTGGGGCCTGTTTCGGAGCTCCGCCGGAAGAGGGCCGTCATCATGGAGGGCTTCTACATCATCCTAGCCCCTCCGATGAAGTGTGAGTAGTTTACCTCAGACCTTTGGGGTCCATAGTTAGTAGCTAGATGGCTTCTTCTCTCTCTTTGAATCTCAATACAAAGTTCTCCCCCTCTCTTGTGGAGATCTATTCGATGTAATCTTCTTTTTGCGGTGTGTTTGTTGAGACCGATGAATTGTGGGTTTATGATCAAGTCTATCTATGAATAATATTTGAATCTTCTCTGAATTCTTTTATGTATGATTTTTTATCTTTGCAAGTCTCTTCGAATTATCCATTTGGTTTGGCCAACTAGATTGGTAGTTCTTGCCATGGGAAAAGTGCTTAACTTTGGGTTCGATCTTGCGGTGTCCTTACCAAGTGACAGAAGGGGCAGCAAGGAACGTATTGTATCGTTGCCATCGAGGATAACAAGATGGGGTTTATTTCATATTGCATGAATTTATCTCTCTACATCATGTCATCTTGCTTAAGGCGTTACTCTGTTTTTAACTTAATACTCTAGATGCATGCTGGATAGCGGTCGATGAGTGGAGTAATAGTAGTAGATGCAGAATCGTTTCGATCTACTTGTCACGAACGTGATGCCTATATACATGATCATGCCTAGATATTCTCATAACTATGCTCAATTCTGTCAATTGTTCAACAGTAATTTGTTCAGCCACCGTAGAATACTTATGCTCTTGAGAGAAGCCACTAGTGAAACCTATGGCCCCCGGGTCTATTCTCATCATATCAATCTCCATTACTTTAATCTTGCTTTGATTTTCACTTTGCTTTTACTTTTTACTTTGCATCTTTATACCAAAAATACCAAAAATATTATATCTATCAGATCTCACTCTCGTAAGTGACCGTGAAGGGATTGACAACCCCTAATCACGTTGGTTGCGAGTAGCTATCGCTTTGTGCAGGTATGAGGAACTTGAGCGTGGGCTCCTACTGGATTGATACCTTGGTTCTCAAAAACTGAGGGAAATACTTACGCTACTCTGCTGCATCATCCCTTCCTCTTCGGGGAAAACCAACGCAAGCTCAAGACATAGCAAGAAGGATTTCTGGCGCTGTTGCCGGGGAGTCTACGCAAAAAGTCAACATACCAAGTACCCATCACAATCCCTATCTCTCGCATTACATTATTTGCCATTTGCCTCTCGTTTTCCTCTCCCCCAATTCACCCTTGCCGTTTTATTCGCCCTCTCTCTCTATCCTCCCTCTCTATTTGCCTCTTTTTGCCCACTTGCCTTTTTGTTTGCTCGTGTGTTAGATTGCTTGTTTGTCGCGATGGCTCAAGATACTACTAAATTGTGTGACTTCACCAATAGCAATAATAATGATTTCCTTAACACTCCGATTTCTCCTCTTATCGATGCCGAATCTTGTGAAATTAATACTGCTTTGTTGAATCTTGTTATGAAAGATCAATTCGCCGGCCTTCCTAGTGAAGATGCTGAAGGAAATATGCCCTAGAGGCAATAATAAAGTTATTATTTATTTCCATATATCATGATAAATGTTTATTATTCATGCTAGAATTGTATTAACCGGAAACATAATACATGTGTGAATACATAGACAAACAGAGTGTCACTAGTATGCCTCTACTTGACTAGATCGTTAATCAAAGATGGTTATGTTTCCTAACCATAAAACAAAAGAGTTGTTATTTGATTAACGGGATCACATCATTAGGAGAATGATGTGATTGACATGACCCATTCCATTAGCTTAGCACCCGATCGTTTAGTATGTTGCTATTGCTTTCTTCATGACTTATACATGTTCCTATGACTATGAGATTATGCAACTCCCGTTTGCCGGAGGAACACTTTGTGTGCTACCAAACGTCACAACGTAACTGGGTGATTATAAAGGAGCTCTACAGGTGTCTCCAAAGGTACATGTTGGGTTGGCATATTTCGAGATTAGGATTTGTCACTCCGATTGTCGGAGAGGTATCTCCGGGCCCTCTCGGTAATGCACATCACATAAGCCTTGCAAGCATTGCAACTAATGAGTTAGTTGTGAGATGATGTATTACGGAACGAGTAAAGAGACTTGCCGGTAACGAGATTGAACTAGGTATTAAGATACCGACGATCGAATCTCGGGCAAGTAACACACCGATGACAAAGGGAACAAAGTATGTTGTTATGCGGTCTGACCGATAAAGATCTTCGTAGAATATGTAGGAGCCAATATGAGCATCCAGGTTCCGCTATTGGTTATTGACCGGAGACGTGTCTCAGTCATGTCTACATTGTTCTCGAACCCGTAGGGTCCGCACGCTTAAGGTTTCGATGACAGTTATATTACGAGTTTATGCTTTTTGATGTACCGAAGTTTGTTCGGAGTCACGGATGTGATCACGGACATGACGAGGAGTCTCGAAATGGTCGAGACATAAAGATTGATATATTGGAAGCCTATATTTGGATATCGGAAGTGTTCCGGGTGAAATCGGGATTTCACCGGAGTACCGGGAGGTTACCGGAACCCCCCGGGAGGTATATGGGCCTTAGTGGGCTTTAGTGGAAGAGAGGAGAGGTGGCCAGGGCTGGGCCGCGCGCCCCTCCCCCCCTAGTCCGAATAGGACAAGGAGAAGGGGGCGGCGCCCCCCCCCCCTTCCTTCTCTCTCTCCTCTTTCCCCCTTCCCGAATCCTATTCCAACTAGGAAAGGGGGGAATCCTACTCCCGGTGGGAGTAGGACTCCTCCTGGCGCGCCCTCCTCCCGGCCGGCCGCACCCCCCCTTGATCCTTTATATACAGGGGCAGGGGGCACCCCTAGACACACAAGTTGATCCATGTAATCATATTCTTAGCCGTGTGCGGTGCCCCCTTCCACCATAATCCTCGATAATATTGTAGCGGTGCTTAGGCGAAGCCCTGCGACGGTAGTACATCAAGATCGTCACCACGCCGTCGTGCTGATGGAACTCTTCCCCGACACTTTGCTGGATCGGAGTCCGGGGATCGTCATCGAGCTGAACGTGTGCTAGGACTCGGAGGTGCCGTAGTTTCGGTGCTTGATCGGTCGGGCTTTGAAGACGTACGACTACATCAACCGCGTTGTGCTAACGCTTCCGCTGTCGGTCTACAAGGGTACGTAGATCACACTCTCCCCTCTCGTTGCTATGCATCACCATGATCTTGCGTGTGCGTAGGAATTTTTTTGAAATTACTACGTTCCCCAACAGTGGCATCCGAGCCTAGGTTTTATGTGTTGATGTTATATGCACGAGTAGAACACAAGTGAGTTGTGGGCGATATAAGTCATACTGACTTTGGTTCAGCGGTATTGTTGGACGAAGCGGCCCGGACCGACATTACGCGTACGCTTACGCGAGACCGGTTCTCCTAACCTGCTTTACACATAGGTGGCTTGCGGGTGACAGTTTCTCCAACTTTAGTTGAACCGAGTGTGGCCACGCCCGGTCCTTGCGAAGGTTAAAACAGCACCAACTTGACAAACTATCGTTGTGGTTTTGATGCGTAGGTAAGATTGGTCCTTGCTTAAGCCCTTAGCAGCCACGTAAAACTTGCAACAACAAAGTAGAGGACGTCTAACTTGTTTTTGCAAGGCATGTTGTGATGTGATATGGTCAAGACATGATGCTAAATTTTATTGTATGAGATGATCATGTTTTGTAACCGAGTTATCGGCAACTGGCAGGAGCCATATGGTTGTCGCTTTATTGTATGCAATGCAATCGCGCTGTAATGCTTTACTTTATCACTAAGCGGTAGCGATAGTCGTGGAAGCATAAGATTGGCGAGACGACAACGATGCTACAATGGAGATCAAGGTGTCACGCCGGTGACGATGGTGATCACGACGGTGCTTCGAAGATGGAGATCACAAGCACAAGATGATGATGGCCATATCATATCACTTATATTGATTGCATGTGATGTTTATCTTTTATGCATCTTATCTTGCTTTAATTGACGGTAGCATTATAAGATGATCTCTCACTAATTATCAAGAAGTGTTCTCCCTGAGTATGCACCATTGCGAAAGTTCTTCGTGCTGAGACACCACGTGATGATCGGGTGTGATAGGCTCTACGTTCAAATACAACGGGTGCAAAACAGTTGCACACGCGGAATACTCAGGTTATACTTGACGAGCCAAGCATATACAGATATGGCCTCGGAACACGGAGACCGAAAGGTCGAGCATGAATCATATAGCAGATATGATCAACATAGCGATGTTCACCAATGAAACTACTCCATCTCACGTGATGATCGGACATGGTTTAGTTGATTTGGATCACGTAATCACTTAGAGGATTAAAGGGATGTCTATCTAAGTGGCAGTTCTTTAGTAATATGATTAATTGAACTTAAATTTATCATGAACTTAGTCCTGGTAGTATTTTGCAAATTATGTTGTAGATCAATAGCTCGCGTTGTTGCTTCCCTGTGTTTATTTTGATATGTTCCTAGAGAAAATTGTGTTGAAAGATGTTAGTAGCAATGATGCGGATTGGATCCGTGATCTGAGGTTTATCCTCGTTGCTGCACAGAATAATTATGTCCTTGATGCACCGCTAGGTGACGGACCTATTGTAGGAGCAGATGCAGACGTTATGAACGTTTGGCTAGCTCAATATGATGACTACTTGATAGTTTAGTGCACCATGCTTAATGGCTTAGAATCGGGACTTCAAAGACGTTTTGAACGTCATGGAGCATATGAGATGTTCCAGGAGTCGAAGTTAATATTTCAAGCAAATACCCGAGTTGAGAGATATGAAGTCTCCAACAAGTTCTATAGCTAAAAGATGGAGGAGAATCGCTCAACTAGTGAGCATGTGCTCAGATTGTCTGAGTACTACAATCGCTTGAATCAAGTGGGAGTTAATCTTCCAGATAAGATAGTGATTGGCAGAATTCTATAGTCACCATCACCAAGTTAGTAGAACTTTGTGATGAACTATGATATGCAAGGGATAACGGAAACGATCCCCAAGCTCTTCGTAATACGGAAATTGACGAAGGTAGAAATCGAGAAAAACATCAAGTGTTGATGGTAGACAAGACCACTAGTTTCAAGAAAAGGGCAGAGGGAAGAAGGGGAACTTTAAGAAGAACAGCAAGCAAGTTGCTGCTCAAGTGAAGAAGCCCAAGTCTGGTCCTAAGCCTGAGACTAAGTGTTTCTACTGCAAAGGGACTGGTCACTGGAAGCGGAACTACCCCAAGTGATTGGCAGATAAGAAGGATGGCAAAGTGAACATAAGTATATTTGATATACATGTTATTGATGTGTACTTTACTAGTGTTTATAGCAACCCCTCAGTATTTGATACTAGTTCAATTGCTAAGATTAGTAACTCGAAATGGGAGTTGCAGAATAAACAGAGACTAGTTAAGGGTGAAGTGACGATGTGTGTTGGAAGTGGTTCCAAGATTGATATGATCATCATCGCACACTCCCTATACTTTCGGGATTAGTGTTGAACCTGAATAAGTGTTATTTGGTGTTTGCGTTGAGCATGAATATGATTTGATCATGTTTATTGTAATACGGTTATTCATTTAAGTAAGAGAATAAATTGTTGTTCTGTTTACATGAATAAAACCTTATATGGTTACACACCCAATGAAAATAGTTCGTTGGATCTCGATCGTAGTGATACACATAATCATAATATTGAAACCAAAAGATGCAAAGTTAATAATGATAGTGCAACTTATTTGTGGCACTGCCGTTTAGGTCATATTGGTGTAAAGCGCATGAAGAAACTCCGTGCTAATGGGTTTTAGGAATCACTTGATTATGAATCAGTTGATGCTTGCGAACCATGCCTCATGGGCAAGATGACTAAAACGCCGTTCTCCGGAACTATGGAGCGAGCAACTGACTTATTGGAAATAATACATACTGATGTATGAGATCCGATGAGTGTTAAGGCTCGTGGCGGGTATCATTATTTTCTGACCTTCACAGATGATTTGAGCAGATATGGGTATATCTACTTAATGAAACACAAGTCTGAAATATTTGAAAAGTTCAAAGAATTTCAGAGTGAAGTGGAGAATCATCGTAACAAGAAAATAAAAGTTTCTACGATATGATCGTAGAAGTAAAATATTTGAGTTACGAGTCTGGCCTTCAGTTAAAACAATGTGAAATAGTTTCACTACTCACGCCACCTGGAACACCACAGCATAATGGTGTGTCCGAACATCATAACCGTACTTTATTAGATATGGTGCGATCTATGATGTCTCTTACCGATCTACCACTATCGTTTTGGGGTTATGCATTAAAGACAGCTGCATTCACGTTTAAAAGGGCACCATCTAAGTCCGTTGAGACGACACAATCTGAACTGTGGTTTGGCAAGAAACCAAAGTTGTCGTTTCTTAAAGTTTGGGATTGTGATGCTTATATGAAAAAGTTTCATCCTGATAAGCTCAAACCCAAATCAGAAAAATATGTCTTCATAGGATACCCAAAGGAGACTATTGGGTACACCTTCTATCACAGATCCAAAGGCAAGACATTCGTTGCTAAGAATGGATCCTTTCTAGAGAAGGAGTTTCTCTTGAAAGAATTGAGTGGGAGGAAAGTAGAACTTGATAAGGTAATTGTACCTTCTCCCTTATTGAAAAGTAGTTCATCACAAGAAATCTGTTCCTGTGACTACTACACCAATTAGTGAGGAAGACTAATGATGATGATCATGTAACTTCAGATCAAGTTAATACCGAATCTCGTAGGTAAACCGGAGTGAGATCCGCACCAAAGTGGTACGGTAATCCTGTTCTGGAAGTCATGTTACTAGACCATGACGAACTTGCGAACTATGAGGAAGCGATGATGAGCCTAGATTCCGCGAAATGGCTTGAGGCCATGAAATCTGAGATGAGATCCATGTATGAGAACAAAGTATGGACTTTGATTGACTTGCCCAATGATCGACGAGCCATTGAGATTAAATGGATCTTCAAGAGGAAGACGGACGCTGATAGTAGTGTTACTATCTACAAAGCTAGAATTGTCGCAAAAAGGTTTTCGACAAGTTCAAGGTGTTTACTATGATGAGAGTTTCTCACTCGTATCTATGCTTAAGTCTGTCCGAATCATGTTAGCAATTGCCGCATTTTATGAAATCCAGCGAATAGATGTCAAAACTGCATTCCTGAATGGATTTCTGGAAGAAGAGTTGTATATGATGCAGCTGGAAGGTTTTGTCGATCCAAAAGGAGCTAACAAAGTGTGCGAGCTCCAGCGATCCATTTATGGACTGGTGCAAGCCTCTCGGAGTTGGAATAAACACTTTGATAGTATGATCAAAGCATATAGTTTTGTACAGACTTGCGGTGAAGCCTGTATTTACAAGAAAGTGAGTGGGAGCACTACAACATTTCTGATAAGTATATGTGAATGACATATTGTTGATCGGAAATAATGTAGAATTATTCTGCAAATCATAAAGGAGTGTTTTTAAAGAAGTTTTTCAAAGAAAGACCTCGGTGAAGCTGCTTACATATTAAGCATCAAAATCTATAGAGATAGATCAAGACGCTTGATAAGTTTTTTCAATGAGTACATACCTTGACAATATTTTGAAGTAGTTCAAAAATGGAACAGTCAAAGAAAGAGTTCTTGGCTGTGTTACAAGGTATGAAATTGAGTAAGACTCAAAGCCCGACCACGGCAGAAGATAGAAAGAGAATGAAAGTCATTCCCTACGCCTCAGCCATAGGTTCTGTAAAGTATGCCATGATGTGTACCAGATCTATTGTATACCCTACACTATGTTAAGCAAGGGAGTACAATAGTGATCTAAGAGTAGATCACTGGACATTGGTCAAAATTATCCTTAGTGGAATAAGGAAATATTTCTCGATTATGGAGGTGACAAAAGGTTCGTCGTAAAAAGTTACGTCGATGCAAGTTTTGACACAGATCTGGATGACTCTAAGTCTCGATCTAGATACATATTGAAAGTGGGAGCAATTAGCTAGAGTAGCTTCGTGCAGAGCATTGTAGACATAGAATTCGCAAAATACTTACGGATCTGTATGTGACAGACCCGTTGACTAAAATTATCTCACAAGCAAAACATGATCACACCTTAGTACTCTTTGGGTGTTAATCACATAAATGATGTGAACTAGATTATTGACTCTAGTAAACCCTTTGGGTATAGATCACATGACGATGTGAACTATGGGTGTTAATCACATGGTGATGTGAACTCTTAGTGTTGAATCACATGGCGATGTGAACTAGATTATTGACTCTAGTGCAAGTGGGAGACTGAAGGAAATATGCCCTAGAGGCAATAATAAAGTTATTATTTATTTCCTTATATCATGATAAATGTTTATTATTCATGCTAGAATTGTATTAACCGGAAACATAATACATGTGTGAATACATAGACAAACAGAGTGTCACTAGTATGCCTCTACTTGACTAGCTCGTTAATCGAAGATGGTTATGTTTCCTAACCATAAAACAAAAGAGTTGTTATTTGATTAACGGGATCACATCATCAGGAGAAGGATGTGATTGACATGACCCATTCCATTAGCTTAGCACCCGATCGTTTAGTATGTTGCTATTGCTTTCTTCATGACTTATACATGTTCCTATGACTATGAGATTATGCAACTGCCGTTTGCCGGAGGAACACTTTGTGTGCTACCAAACGTCACAACGTAACTGGGTGATTATAAAGGAGCTCTACAGGTGTCTCCAAAGGTACATGTTGGGTTGGTGTATTTCGAGATTAGGATTTGTCACTCCGATTGTCGGAGAGGTATCTCTGGGCCCTCTCGGTAATGCACATCACATAAGCCTTGCAAGCATTGCAACTAATGAGTTAGTTGTGAGATGATGTATTATGGAACGAGTAAAGAGACTTGCCGGTAACAGATTGAACTAGGTATTAAGATACCGACGATCGAATCTCGGGCAAGTAACACATCGATGACAAAGGGAACAAAGTATGTTGTTATGCGGTCTGACCGATAAAGATCTTCGTAGAATATGTAGGAGCCAATATGAGCATCCAGGTTCCACTACTGGTTATTGACCGGAGACGTGTCTCGGTCATGTCTACATTGTTCTCGAACCCGTAGGGTCCGCACGCTTAAGGTTTCGATGACAGTTATATTATGAGTTTATGCTTTTGATGTACCGAAGTTTGTTCGGAGTCCCGGATGTGATCACGGACATGACAAGGAGTCTCGAAATGGTAGAGACATAAAGATTGATATATTGGAAGCCTATATTTGGATATCGGAAGTGTTCCGGGTGAAATCGGGATTTTACCGGAGTATCGGGAGGTTACCGGAACCCCCCGGGAGGTATATGGGCCTTAGTGGGCTTTAGTGGAAGAGAGGAGAGGTGGCCAGGGCTGGGCCGCGCGCCCCTGCCCCCCTAGTCCGAATAGGACAAGGAGAAGGGGGCGGCGCCCCCCCTTCCTTCTCTCTCTCCTCTTTCCCCCTTCCCGAATCCTATTCCAACTAGGAAAGGGGGGAATCCTACTCCCGGTGGGAGTAGGACTCCTCCTGGCACGCCCTCCTCCTAGCTGGCCACACCCCCCCCCTTGATCCTTTATATACGGGGGCAGGGGGCACCCCTAGACACACAAGTTGATCCACGTAATCATATTCTTAGCCGTGTGCGGTGCCCCCTTCCACCATAATCCTCGATAATATTGTAGCGGTGCTTAGGCGAAGCCCTTTGACGGTAGTACATCAAGATCGTCACCACGCCGTCGTGCTGATGGAACTCTTCCCCGACACTTTGCTGGATCAGAGTTCGGGGATCGTCATCGAGCTGAACGTGTGCTAGAACTCGGAGGTGCCGTAGTTTCGGTGCTTGATCGGTCGGGCCGTGAAGACGTACGACTACATCAACTGTGTGTTGTGCTAACGCTTCCGCTGTCGGTCTACCAGGGTACGTAGACACACTCTCCCCTCTCGTTGCTATGCATCACCATGATCTTGCGTGTGCGTAGAATTTTTTTGAAATTACTACGTTCCCCAACAGATGCCGCTACTCATTGAATAGCTTCGTTGATTTATGTGATATGCAAAAGAAAAAAGATGTCAATAATGATGTCGTTAAATTGAAGCTATTTCCTTTTTCGCTTAGAGATCGTGCTAAAGCTTGGTTTTCGTCTTTGCCTAAGAATAGTATTGATTCATGGAACAAGTGCAAAGATGCTTTTATCTCTAAGTATTTTCCTCCCGCTAAGATCATCTCTCTTAGAAACGATATTATGAAATTTAAACAACTTGATCATGAACATGTTGCACAAGCTTGGGAGAGAATGAAATTAATGATACGTAATTGCCCTACTCATGGTTTGAATTTGTGGTGGATGATCATACAAAATTTTTATGCCGGATTGAATTTTGCTTCTAGAAATCTTTTAGATTCGGCCGCGGGAGGCACTTTTATGGAAATCACTTTAGGAGATGCTACTAAACTCCTAGATAATATTATGGTTAATTATTCTCAATGGCATACTGAAAGATCTTCTAATAAAAAAGTGCATGCGATAGAAGAAATTAATGTGTTGAGTGGAAAGATGGATGAACTTATGAAATTATTTGCTACTAAGAGTGTTTCTTCTGATCCTAATGATATGCCTTTGTCTACTTTTATTGAGAATAATAATGAATCTATGGATGTGAATTTTGTTGGTAGGAATAATTTTGGTAACAACGCTTATGGAGGGAATTTTAATCCTAGGCCATATCCTAGTAATCCTTCTAATAATTATGGGAATTACTACAACAACTCTTATGGAAATTATAATAAGATGCCCTCTGAATTTGAGAATAGTGTTAAAGAGTTTATGAATTCACAAAAGAATTTTAATGCTTTGCTTGAGGAGAAATTGCTTCAAGTTTATGATTTGGCTAGAAACGTTGATAGAATTTCTCTTGAGATTGATTCTTTAAAGCTTAGATCTATTCCTCCTAAGCATGATATCAATGAGTCTCTCAAAGCCATGAGAATTTCCATTGATGAGTGCAAGGAAAGAACCGCTAGGGTGCGTGCTTCCAAAGATGCCTTTATTAAAGCGTGTTCTTCCAATACCTATGAAAATCAAGATGAAGATCTAAAAGTTATTGATGTGTCCCCTATTAAATCTTTATTTTGCAATATGAATCTTGATGAAACTGAATATGATCTTCCTTTACCTATAAGGCGTTCTAAAAATTCGGAGTATTTAGATCTTAATGATGAAATTGATGAAAGTGGGATTAAAAGAAATAAAAATCTAGATGTTGCTAAACCCACTATATTGGATTTCAAGAAATTTAATTATGAAAGTTGCTCTTTAATTGATTGTATTTCCTTGTTGCAATCCGTGCTAAATTCTCCACATGCTTATAGTCAAAATAAAGCCTTTACCAAACATATTGTTGATGCCTTGATGCAATCTTATGAAGAAAAACTTGAGTTGAAAGTTTCTATCCCTAGAAAACTCTATGATGAGTGGGAACCAACTATTAAAATTAAAATTAAAGATCATGAGTTTTATGCTTTGTGTGATTTGGGTGCTAGTGTCTCTACTATTCCCGAGACTTTGTGTGATTTGCTAGATTTCCGTAACTTTGATGATTGCTCTCTAAACTTGCATCTTGCGGATTCCACTATTAAGAAACCTATGGGAAGGATTAATGATGTTCTTATTGTTGCAAATAGGAATTATGTGCCTGTAGATTTCATTGTTCTTGATATAGATTGCAATCCTTCTTGCCCTATTATTCTTGGTAGACCTTTCCTTAGAATGGTTGGTGCAATTATTGATATGAAGGAAGCGAATATTAGATTTCAATTTCCATTAAAAAAGGGCATGGAACACTTTCCTAGAAAGAAAATAAAATTACCATATGAAACTATCATGAGAGCCACTTATGGATTTCCTACCAAAGATGGCAATACCTAGATCTATCCTCGCTTTTATGCCTAGCTAGGGGCGTTAAACGATAGCGCTTGTTGGGAGGCAACCCAATTTTATTTTTATTCCTTGATTTTTGCTCCTGTTTAGAAATAAATAAATTATTTAGCCTATGTTTTGGTTGTGTTTTTTGTGTTTAATTAGTGTTTGTGCCAAGTAGAACCATTGGGAAGACTTGGGGAAAGTCTTGTTGAACTTGCTGTAAAAAACAGAAACTTTAGCGCTCATAAGAACTGCTGTAATTTTTATTTGAAGAGTGCTATTTAGTTAATTCTTTGTGCAGATGATTAATAGATAAATTCCTCACGTCCAGCAATTTATTTTAGAATTTTGGGGTTCCATATCTTGCGCTAGCTACAGATTACTACAGACTGTTCTGTTTTTGATAGATTCTGTTTTTCGTGTGTTGTTTGTTTATTTTGATGAATCTATGGCTAGTAAAATAGTTTATAATCCATAGAGAAGTTGGAATACAGTAGGTTTAACACCAATATAAATAAAGAATGAGTTCATTACAGTACCTTGAAGTGGTCTTTTATTTTCTTTCGCTAACGGAGCTCACGAGTTTTCTATTTTGAGTTTTGTGTTGTGAAGTTTTCAAGTTTTGGGTGAATTCTTTTGATGGATCATGGAACAAGGAGTGGCAAGAGCCTAAGCTTGGGGATGCCCATGGCACCCCCAAGATAATCCAAGGACACCAAAAAGTCAAAGCTTGGGGATTCCCCATAAGGCATCCCCTCTTTCGTCCACTTCCATCGGTAATTTACTTGGAGCTATATTTTATTCACCAACATGATATGTGTTTTGCTTGGAGCGTCTTTTATTATTTGTGTCTTTGTGTATTAGTATGCTACAATCATCCTTTCTGTACACACCTTTTGAGAGAGCCATACATGAATTAAAATTTGATAGAATACCCTATGTGCTTCACTTATATCTTTTGAGCTAAGTAGTTTTGCTCTATGTGCTTCACTTATATCTTTTGAGCTAGATAATTTTACTCTATGTGCTTCACTTATATCTTTTGAGCGTTATAATTTTGCTCTATGTGCTTCACTTAGATCTTTTAGAGTACGGTGGTGGATTTGTTTTAAAAAACTATTGATCTCTCATGCTTCACTTAAATTATTTTGAGAGTCTCTTAATAGCATGGTAATTTGCTTAATAATAATATGCTTGGTATTCAAGATTTGTGAAACTTTTTTTTGAGTGTGTTGAATACTAAGAAAATATTGAAGCATGATAATTGTTTTGAGATATGTAGGTGATAATATTAAAGTCATGCTAGTTGAGTAGTTGTGAATTTAAAGAATACTTGTGTTAAGGTTTGTGATTCCCGTAGCATGCACGTATGGTGAACCGTTATGTAACGAAGTCGGAGCATGATTTATTTATTGATTGTCTTCCTTATGAGTGGCGGTCGGGGACGAGCGATGGTCTTTTTCTACCAATCTATCCCCCTAGGAGCATGCGAGTAATACTTTGCTTTGTTAACTTCTAGATTTTTTCAATAAGTATATGAGTTCTTTATGATTAATGTTGAGTCCATGGATTATACGCACTCTCACCCTTCCACCTTTGCTAGCCTCTCTAATACCGCGCACCTTTCGCCGGTATCATACACCTACTATATACCTTCCTCAAAACAGCCACCATACCTACCTATTATGGCATTTCCATAGCCATTCCGAGATATATTGCCATGCAACTTTCCACCATCTAGTTCATTATGATACATTCATCATTGTCACATTGCTTAGCATGATCATGTAGTTGACATAGTATTTGTGGCAAAGCCACTGTTCATAATTTCTTCATACTTGTCACTCTTGATTCATTGCATATCCCGGTACACCGCCGGAGGCATCCATATAGAGTCATACTTTGTTTTAAAATCGAGTTGTAATCATTGAGTTGTAAATAAATAAAAGTGTGATGATCATCATTCAATAGAGCATTGTCCCAAAAAAAGGGAGAAAGACCAAAGAAAAAAGAAGGCCCAAAAAAAGAAAATATCTCTCTAATAATAAAGCACAGATTGAGTCTCCGAGTTCATCGTCACGACGTTTTTATAAAAAAAGTCCCTGAAGTTATTTAGAATCAACCCGCAGTCCACGATAAGTGGGAAAAAAGGTTTCACGCAGCCCTGTCTTGCCCGTAGCTGAAATTGCTGCCCCGCGTGAGGGTTTCTTCCGCCGCCGTGCCTCCATCCGTCCACCGCCGCCGTCCCTCCCACTCTGCGGCATCCTTCCTCGATCCGCGGTCGTCAAATCAAATCAAGACGAGATCGGCAGGATACACCGTATCTCGCGCGACACCCAGCTGCAGCTGCTCATGAGATACAACCATCAATCTCGACGAGTTCCCGACGATCAGATCCAGGATGCGGTGGACGACGGTGGCGAGAAGTGGCTAGATGAAGGTCGCGTGGCCGTGTGCGGGTGGGCAGTCAGCACAAGAGGAGCAGCGGCGATGTGTATCTCATCCTGCGGGGGGACAAGGAGGATGGGATGGAGCCTCCTGCAGTGGAGGACGACGAAGGGGCGTGGCGCCGCCCCTCCTCAGTGGAGGACGATGACAAGGAGATGCCGACGGCGTGAGATTCCAATTGAGACTTGCAGCGGCGGCAAAGTGAGGGCACGTGGCGACAGCGGATCGAAAGCCACGGCAGCAGATCGGTGTGAGCATCCATCTTACTGTTCTCTCTCTCTTCAACTTCCTCTCTCCTCGCTCATCACATACTTTCCGGTGTGCATGTTAAAACTTCTGTTGTAGTGGACATCAAGATCATGCAGCAACCATAGATTTTTTGAAGCGTGCTCTACTTGGATTTGACCTGTCTCTCTGGTGTTAGATAAGCTAAGCGCTCACATATTCCTGCCAGATCTAGAAGTATTTTCTATTGCACCCCATGAGTTACTTTGATCTGATTAGTTGAGATATTATGAAACTCATGGTGACTAAGCAGTATTGTTTTCCCGCAAAAAATAAAGACTACGCAGTATTATTTTTGGACGGAATGGTGGTTTCAGAGTAATTACAATGACAGTATGACACATTGCTATATAATCAAGTTTTAATGTGCATTATTCAGTAGACCTGACATGACTTACATAGAGAGAAACATCTGATACTGTATTGTACTCACAAATATTTAATTATGGTTGGGGCTTTCCATCTAAAAGAAAACAAGATGTGTATGTTGCCATGATATTTATGCGTAGGTCTGGCATGGAAAAGGATGAATCCAATAATCAATTACAAACTTTCGATATCATATGTTGTGTGCTATCTTCAGTTACGCCCAGATAATATAGAATGAGTATGTACCAAGAAACCATGTGTTACTCAAAATACAAACATTGAGATAACTCATAGCTCATGGTTGTTCAGATGTTTGTTAGTACGATATGACATGCATGGTTTATATAGATATATTGCTACCTTTTTAATCTCCGTTTATAATACTATATTTGAGAAAACTATTGCAGTGTTTTGTTCGACTTTATTGTATCATCTGAATACTATTGTACCTGACAGTTATAATTATATTTTCAAACACATTAACCAGTGTGATTTCTATTTTCCGCAGACCTTTGACTTTTTGGTGAAGCGAAGAAGTGAAGGACTATCCTTCCTTTCATACCTAAAATGACCTGGTAGTTTTCCTAAGAAAGTTATCCTATCATGTGATAGACTATTAGGTGATCTCCCATTAATAATGCAATAGAATCACTCCTGACTGATCACCTGAATCGCTCCTGACTGTTGTCATTTGCATCTTAAATTATCTGTCTATGTACATTATTTAATCACTACATGTTTTTTTCTTACCAACTTAGATCATTTTCCAAATGAATCTTAGATGAGAGGAATAAGAAATATATAAGTTGGTAGTTTTTTGTTTATTTAACTTTTGAGAGAAAAATATAAGGTAGACCATGTGGACATACTCTTAAAATTATACGATGAATTGATGTAGGGTCATACAGACCAGAACTTTGTTGCACGGTCATTGGGAAAAGTTAAGTCGTGCCTGAGTGGATAAAATAAATGACAAAATATGACTATTGCATGGGAAACAAATTCAAGTCATATCGTGTTCCCATTTGGTTTTGTCTCTGTGTGTAGGTAGACGCCGTGATATTAAAGAAAATGAAATTCAAGGCTTTTTGATATGCTTACATAGTTCATCTAAGATTAGTAAAAAACATATACTTAACCGGAACTCTCTCAAAAGAAACAATAAGAGAAACGTTAAATGAATGAATCTATCAATTTCTTACTTATATTTCAGAGTTTTAGTTATATAACATATTGGTTATTCTTCAGGATGCCTAAGCAATTTTTACATTTTGGTGTTGCATCTGTTGTACAATGAAATATAAGCATTTTCTGATGCACAAGACACAAAACAAACTGTAGTTTGGAATAATTAAACTTTCAAGAGCTTATAACCAAGCCTCTATATTGATCATTAGTGCAAGTTTTCACACGCAATTCTTTTTTCAAAAAGGTTTAGTTGATGTATTGGTTTAAAAAGCTAGCTCGTGCATTTGCACGGGTTTTATAGAACGCGGTGTTCGTGTTGTGCTCGCGCCGGTCTGCTATGGGTGTGTGATGTGTGCCGGCCAACGTCCGTGTTCTTGTGTGTGGCGCTCCACAGGCAGAGGAAGCTGCTGGCTTCCTGCAGAGGAGGATTAGGATTAGTATAGCACAGATTATGATATCTCCCTTGATTTCTGGTCTGCATTAGTATAACAGGGCACTGATATTTGTTTTGTGGTGTAGGAGCTTGAAGACAACAAGGGGCCATAGGATATCCATAGGATTCATGGAAAAACATTCTTCTATGATTTTCTCCCCGAAACTGAAATTATTTCGCCCCTAAATTCAAATCCTTTTGAGAGAGTGAGTATTTATGACTATGCTCTATTGATGTGACAAACTTGAATACAACAGGGACTGAAAGTAACTGCATTTCTCACCCTTCCACTTATATTCAAGGCAACATCAAACTTCAGTCAGAAGAACATGACCAGGCAGGGAGCTTCCTACAACACTGGATGTGAGAAAGTTTGGCATTAGCAAGTGCGGCCACCACTCTGCCCCTCCCCTCTGCACTATCCTTGGCTACCTTGTTGCTCACTTCGTGTGTGGCCACTTCATCCCCAACCTATCAGAGCAGAGTCTGGTAGACTGGCAGACAAAAGACTACACCAGTTTCAGTTTCATGTCTTGTACGGTTGGAACTTACAAAATTTATTATGTTCAGTGCTCTCCAGTAAGTAACAATACAAGAGAAAAAAGTATTACTATTTTAATCGTAGTTCATGTGAATTCAACAAGAAAAGGTTAATGTTTTTACATAATGCAGAAAAGTACAACCTTACGGGTTACATTTTATAGAAATTTTGAAAATCGTGTGACAGATTTGTTAAACTCTACATGAGATGTGCTTTGAAATTTACGATTTTCATATAATAGTTAGTGAAGAAACAACATCACACATGCGCCGGAGGGAATTGCCGTGGTTGTGCATAAAGTGTCTCGAAGTCACGCCCGGGAGGGCGTTGATGTTAGTTAATCGGCTTGCGTCGAACTCGTCACTTTGGGATTGACCGTATTTGGATGCATTGTGATTAGATAGATAACATGCTCACTGTCGGCGAGGGCCGGAAGGAGGATAAGCGGCAAGCGGGAATCGTGTTGGAAGAGGACATGGACTGTGGTGAGGGGGGGGGGGGGTCTTGAGCCATGCTCATTGAGCTAAAGACCTATGGTATTTCTTTCTCCCGTTGCAACGCACGGGCATGTTTACTATATATATCCCACAAGATGTCGATTTCGATGAGCCTTGAACACGAACATGTAGTTTTTAAAGTGTGAGCTGTTTTTTTCTCCCGGTGCAACGCACGGGCACTTTTTCTGGTAAATAAAAAGGGGCAATGCTACTATCCTTTTTTCCACACTTGTGCTTCAAAGTAGCACCATGATATAGCGAGTTTCATATATTGTGCTTCAAAATAGCACCATCTTCTTCATATAGAGAGTCTCATATGTTGTCACTTTCATATACTAGTGGGAATTTTACATTATAGAACTTGGCTTGTATATTCCAATGACGGGTTTCCTCAAATTTCTCTAGGTCTTCGTGAGCAAGCAAGTTGGATGCACACCCACTAGTTTCTTTTATTGAGCTTTCATACATTTATAGTTTTAGTGCATCCGTTGCATGGCGATCCCTACTCACTCACATTGATATCTATTGATGGGCATCTCCATAGCCCGTTGATACGCCTAGTTGATGTGAGACTATCTTTCCCTCCTTTTTGTCTTCCCCACAACCACCAATCTATTCCACCTATAGTGATATATCCATGGCTCACGCTCATGTATTGCGTGAAGATTGAAAAAGTTTTGAAAAAGTTAGAGTATGAAACAATTGCTTGGCTTGTCATCGGGGTTGTGCATGATTTGAATACTTTGTGTGGTGAAGATGGAGCATAGCCAGACTATATGATTTTGTAGGGATAACTTTCTTTGGCCATGTTATTTTGAGAAGACATAATTGCTTTGTTAGTATGCTTGAAGTATTATTATTTTTATGTCAATATAAACTTTTGTCTTGAATCTTTCTAATCTGAATATGCATACCACAATTAAGAAGATTTGCATTGAAATTATGCCAAGTAGCACTCCGCATCAAAAATTCTCTTTTTATCATTTACCTACTCGAGGACGAGCAGGAATTAAGCTTGGGGATGCCTGATACGTCTTCAACGTATCTATAATTTTTGATTGCTCCATGCTATATTATCTACTGTTTTGGACTATATTGGGCTTTATTTTCTACTTTTATATTATTTTTGGGACTAACCTATTAACCGGAGGCCCAACCCAGAATTCTGTTTTTTTTGCCTATTTCAGTGTTTCGGATAAACGGAATATCAAACGGAGTCCAAACGGAATAAAATCTTCGGGAACATGATTTTCTCACCGAACGTGATCCAGGAGACTTGGACCCTGCTCCAAGGAACAAAAGAGACGGTCACGAGGGTGGGGGACGCCCCCCCTAGGGCGCGCCCCCTACCTCATGGACCCCTCGTTGCTCCTCCGGTGTACTTCTTCCTCCTATATATACACACGTACCCCCAAACGATCAGAACAGGAGCCAAAAACCTAATTCCACCGCTGCAACTTTCTGTATCCACGAGATCCCATCTTGGGGACTGTTCCGAAGCTCTGCCGGAAGAGGGCCGTCATCATGGAGGGCTTCTACATCATCCTAGCCCCTCCGATGAAGTGTGAGTAGTTTACCTCAGACCTTCGGGTCCATAGTTAGTAGCTAGATGGCTTCTTCTCTCTCTTTGAATCTCAATACAAAGTTCTCCCCCTCTCTTGTGGAGATCTATTCGATGTAATCTTCTTTTTGGGGTGTGTTTGTTGAGATCGATGAATTGTGGGTTTATGATCAAGTCTATCTATGAATAATATTTGAATCTTCTCTGAATTATTTTATGTATGATTGGTTATCTTTGTAAGTCTCTTTGAATTATCCATTTGGTTTGGCCAACTAGATTGGTAGTTCTTGCCATGGGAGAAGTGCTTAGCTTTGGGTTCGATCTTGCGGTGTCCTTACCCAGTGACAGAAGGGGCAGCAATGCACGTATTGTATCGTTGCCATCGAGGATAACAAGATGGGGTTTATTTCATATTGCATGAATTTATCTCTCTACATCATGTCATCTTGCTTAAGGCGTTACTCTGTTTTTAACTTAATACTCTAGATGCATGCTGGATAGCGGTCGATGAGTGGAGTAATAGTAGTAGATGCATAATCGTTTTGATCTACTTGTCACGGCCGTGATGCCTATATACATGATCATGCCTAGATATTCTCATAACTATGCTCAATTCCGTCAATTGCTCAACATTAATTTGTTCACCCACCATAGTGTAACATCCCAAAATTCTAAATTTTGGAATGTTATAAACAAATAGGTAGATTTGATTCATTGGCTACCCACTATCCTGCTCAGTGTCACACTTACCCCATGGTACAACGAACCATCCAGCAGAAGAAAGAAGTAATGAAAGGAGCCCTTATGGAAATTTTAGAAGAACCCGTGATGAAGGAAGAGGTGGAGGACACGCCCAAAGAAGAACCAATTAAACCCTGCACCAAGTCATGCTATTCATGTGGAGAAGAAGGACACATCTCCCAGAATTGTATGAATGGGGATCTAGTAGAATTCCCGACAGAGGAAGTAGAGTATGACCCACAGGAAATAGAAGCCATGATTGGCATGGGAAGGTCTAGGAAGAGAAACAGATTGGATTCCAGGAATGACCTGAGTCATATCACCTGTTACAGGTGCAAGGAGTCAGGACACTACCTCAACAATTGCCCAAAAAGGAAACCTCGAGACTTGTCAGAAGTAATATGTTTTTGTTGTAATAGAGCAGGGCACTTTGCCAGAGAATGCCCCAAGGAGAAGGAAACATGTGCTAGATAGTTGAGTTTGCAACAAAAGAAATGGAGTAGTAGAAATGAGAACATTTTCTTTTATATTGAGGTGTTGAGTTGAGACATGTAATGGAAAAGCAAGAGATTGTAATCATTGGAGAATCAATAAAGTTAGCATCGTTGGTAAAGATTTGGGTTTTATGAGTTGTTACTCTATGAAGAAGAATTTTGGCCATTCTGAGGATATGAGAAATATGTTCTATGGAAGATTTGTGCATTTTAAGGGTGGTAGTACCCTGTAAGAACCGTTGACCCCTGGAAAAGATAAGGATACTCCACTGAGTAGATTTCGGACAAAATGAATACAAGTTTTGTCTCGATATGTGTGATACCCCAAGAGTGTGTGGGATGAAGTTGGAGACCATCAGTTGTTTGGACCAAATGTGATCAAGGAGTCAGAAGAGAATGTTAAGTTTATTCGAGATAGACTGAAGGTAGCGCAGTCCAGGTAGAAGAGTTATGTAGACTCAAAAAACTCAAGGAGGTAGTCTATGAAATTGGAGACAGAGCATGTCTTCGCGTGTCCCCTATGCGAGGAGTTAAACGATTTGGAGTTAAGGGACAGTTACCCCCGAGATTTGTAGGACCATACCGAGTTTTGGAGCGTATGGGAGAAGTGGCCAACAAGTTGGAGTCACCCGAAGGACTGTCAGGAGTTCAAGATGTGTTTCACGTTTCCCAGTTGAAGAAGTGCCATGCAGAGATGGACAATATTCCCTGTAAGGACGTTTGACCTTTGGAAGGGATAACGATATTCTACGAAGTGGACTTCGGACAAAATAAGTATAAGTTTTATCTCGGTATGAGGGATATCCCACGAGGATGAAGAGATGAATTACTATTGGATATAAAGGAGGTATGATGTCGGAAATATGGATCAATGGAAACTCCATGATGAGTCTGAGTAAACATGTCCTAGTTTGGTGCCAATAGAAGGAAGAAAGACAGTACAATTGGATGGATCTAAAGAATACCAGGAAGTTGGAAGTTGGAATAATGATCAGTTGCCCGATGATAAGTTCAAGGACTACAAGTGATGAGATGGGCCATAACCCACAGGCCCCAGGACCTGCCAAGAAGCAAGCACACTCTTGCTGAAGGAAAAACCCTGGATGAAGTTACGATTTTATCAATAAGACAATTTTATAGGAGTAACGCAAAACCTGAGAGTTGTGAAGGAACGATAGATGTTTGTCTGGCTTGCAGAATCTATGGATATATCCGAACTTCGTTCGTCGACAAGAGAAATTCTGCAATGCTTGTGAGGATGACCAAGTGTTAGTATGCGAGATTCGCTAAACTGTATACATGGTAATGATTTGGGTGCGGGATGGATTGATCACCATACCGACTTACTCTTATTATTCGCCTTGCTATATGGGATGGTAAATCTGAGTGACTTACCTATAGTAGAGAGACGACGGTATTAAACCTTGTTTGAAGCCTTAGAATGGTATAGGTATTTTTTTCCTTGTACAAGGTAGCTTTGCCAACCGTAGGTTATACGGTGAGGATCAACCCAGACCCATTTCCTGCAGGAGAAACCATAAATTGTTGACCACCATGAGATATCGATAGTTGTTTAGTTTTGGTGCCAGACCCGTCAGCTAAGAAGACCCAGTCTCGGAATAACCTTACCAAATGAAAGGACAGAAAAATTGTGGTAAAGGTTATGCCACTACCGGAAGAGCTCAGAGAAGGAATTTCTCGAGGATCTGAGAAGACCGACACTATCAAGAATAAGGATGGAGTATATGAGTTTTGATGGAACAGTAACCATGCTTCTAAGGGTGGTAGCACTCCAAACCCCGTGTGATGATCGATGGATTTTGAGGAGACCCCCAAACCCTAACCTATTTCTTGCTAGCCTCTCCGAATCTCGAGGACGAGATTCATTTTAAGGGTGGTAGGTTTGTAACATCCCAAAATTCTAAATTTTGGAATGTTATAAACAAATAGATAGATTTGATTGATTGGTTGATTGATTGTTTGAAAGTGAGTGAAATTCGAAACTTTTTGAAAGTTAAATGAGAGAGAATAAAAGGACTTTCCCAAACTTTCACCTTTTTCTTTTGATCCCCGAGAATTCAAATTCTTTTCATCACAAAACCTTGGAGAGAAGATGACATGACTTCTTCCATTTATTTAAATGACATGGGGTGTTGAAAATATTTGAATTTCATTTGGAAAATATTTCCAATTCTGAAACTTTACGCAACTCAATGACCCACGGAGAGAGTTGGGGATTTCATTATTTTCATATTTGAGTTTTCTCAAATGTTGAGAATAGGATCATTTGATTTTATTTATTTTATCATCAATTATTTCTATTACAAAAATATGAGAGAGGGAATAAAATGACTTTCCCAAAATAAAGAAATATTGTGGATTTAATAAAAAAATCAAATAAGATTTTATTTCGGAGTTTTTCGGTGTTTTATTTGAATTTAGGAAAAATGTGCGTTTTTCAAAATTGCATTTAGGGCCCAAATAAATGTTCACCTTGTGCGGCTTGATTTTAGAAGCCCGTGAAAATTTATTTCAGAATTTTTGGAGTCCGTTTAGTATTTCTTTTTATTTTTATTCCGAGCGGAATAAAAAAACGAACCTACTTCGGGCCGTACCCGAGCGGGACACCGCCCGGGGGCAGCCTTTAAATAGCGCCGCCCCGAGCCGCCCCAGCCCATCAGCCCCGCCTCGATCCGCGCGCGCCGCCAGAGCCGCCGCCGCCGACGATCCCGCCGCCCGAGGTTCGTCGCACCTCATTTTCCGTGTCGAAAAAGAAGAGAAAAAAATTCGGTGTTCGTCGTTTTTCTTTTTCTCGGATTAAATCCATGATTTTTCTGATCGCGATTCCTCATCCGATTTTCGTTTTAGTTTAATTTTTCGCTCATTTATCGGAATCAGGCGATTCAAGCGCCTAGGGATTCGTCTCGAAACCATTTATCCGTTTAAACAACTTAAACAAGATTTTGCTACTGTAAAATTTGCCCTAGATCCAGATTACTAGAACAAAGTTGTTTTCTTTCGCAGTTTGACTTTCATTGCTTTGTTCGATTTGATTCTTTTTGCCAATTGGAGTTCTTAAGTTGAACCTTCTGGTTAGATCTCTTATTTGAGTTTTACCTGTGCATTAGATGAGTACTTATTGTATGCTTGTTTGTTTGTCTGTGATAGAATACCCGGAGTGCGCCACCTGTTACTTCGAATCGTTAGGTTTCGCGGATCATCAGCAAGGCAAGCTCACACTTTGATCATATCCCCCTTCATACCCAGTTTTTATGCATTAGTTTCACCCTCAAACATTGCATGAGTAGCATTGATAACATGTGGGTATTGGGAAGTAGTTACTGAGGTAGGAACCTATTGCCCTGTTACTATCAAACCCTTGGGAGTTACTTCTACGCGTTGCTTACATTGCTATGCTATGCTCGTAGACGTGGTTTGGGTATGAGTGAAATCCATGACAGATGTGAGATTGTTATTTAATGGTTCAACTTAAGGTGGCAACTTAAATACACATCTGGGTGGATTGCTAGGGGCACCCTGGGGATATACCAGTGGACTTGCCCGGACACCTGGGGATATACCAGTGTTGTCCTAGGAGATCCCGGGGTTACCGTGTGATCATCCTATGGTTCGCCACCCAGGCTCAAAGGGATCATAAGATTATTCATGCTAGAAACTTCCGTGTGCAGCCACAAGCTATTATGGGCTCTAGCATAGTTGATTAAGTCGTGTGAACTCTTAAAGTGGTAGACTAGCAGATGTAGGGGTTGTAGGTGGTACAGTCTACCCATCGTAAGGTGCAAATGCTTCTGAAAGACTATGTCTCGGTCATCCGTTTCTCAAACACCATGTAGTGCGAGAAATCCAACGGAGGAGATCGAGTCTTGTGGGGAAAAATGCGCAAACCTCTGTAGAGTGTAATAAACTAATCATGGTTAGCCGTGTCCCCGGTTATGGACATCTTGAGTATCTAGTTCTTGGATTATCCTGTTGATCTCATCATGTTACTTTAAATTAATTTTGTTGGGTTTAATGATGTTATTTAATTGGGATTGAGAATGCTGTCAACCATTCTCAATGTTCAACAACCACCATGATAGTTAAATAAAATTTATTCCTTTGTAGTAGGGAAAAATTGGCTTTTCGCAAAAACCTTATAACCATAGAGCTTTTCCACCAGCCAAATATGCATGTAGTGATAGCCTTTATTCATCATTCTCTATGGTGTGAATTTGCCAGTACATTCAATGTACTGACCCTTTGTGGCTGCAACGTCTCATGTTGCAGGAATCTTACGACGAGTAAGTGATACGTTAGGGTTACGATTTCTACACTCAACTTTGCCGTTGGTGTTGATGGGAATCCACAACCTTGTTACTTCCGCTATTTTGGATTGAGGTAATAGTATTTACGTTACTTTACACATGTGATTTACCTCTGTTATAAATCCTCGAGTACTGTGTGTGTCAGCATACCGATCCAGGGATGGCACTTAAGCACAGAGACTTGATCCATTCGGGTCGGGTCGCTACACGTAGAATACTTATGCTCTTGAGAGAAGCCACTAGTGAAACCTATGGCCCCCGGGTCTATTTTCATCATATCAATCTCCATTACTTTAATTTTGCTTTGCTTTTTTACTTTGCTTTTACTTTTTACTTTGCATATTTATACCAAAAATACCAAAAATATTATATCTATCAGATCTCACTCTCGTAAGTGACCGTGAAGGGATTGACAACCCCTAATCGTGTTGGTTGCGAGTAGCTATCGCTTTGTGCAGGTATGAGGGACTTGAGCGTGGGCTCCTACTGGATTGATACCTTGGTTCTCTAAAACTGAGGGAAATATTTACGCTACTCTTCTGCATCATCCCTTCCTCTTCGGGGAAAACCAACGCAAGCTCAAGACGTAGCACTTCACACCTTGTAACACAGGCAAGAACCCTTTCTTTGCTTGATCCATTGAACTTCTTCAAAACTTTATCAAGGTATGTGCTTTTTGGAAGTCCAATTAAGCGTCTTGATCTATCTCTATAGATCTTGATGCCCAATATATAAGCAGCTTCACCGAGGTCTTTCACTGAAAAATTCTTATTCAAGTATCCTTTTATGCTATTCAGAAATTCAGTATCATTTCCGATCAATAATATGTCATCCACATATAATATCAGAAATGCTACAGAGCTCCCACTCACTTTCTTGTAAATACAGGCTTCTCCAAAAGTCTGTATAAAACCATATGCTTTGATCACACTATCAAAGCATATATTCCAACTCCGAGATGCTTGCACCAGTCCATAAATGGATCGCTGGAGCTTACACACTTTGTTAGCACCTTTTGGATCGACAAAAACCTTATGGTTGCATCATATACAACTCTTTAAGATATCCATTAAGGAATGCAGTTTTGACATCCATTTGCCAAATTTCATAATCATAAAATGCGGCAATTGCTAACATGATTCAGACAGACTTAAGCATCTCTACATGTGAGAATGTCTCGTCGTAGTCAACTCCTTGAACTTGTCAAAAACTGTTTGCGTCAGTCTTCTTCTTGAAGATCCATTTATTCTCTATGGGTTTCCAATCATCGGGCAAGTCAACCAAAGTCCATAATTTGTTCTCATACATGGATCCCATCTCAGATTTCATGGCCTCAAGCCTTTTTGCGGAATCTGGGCTCATCATCGCTCCTCATAGTTCATAGGTTCGTCATGGTCAAGTAACATGACTTCCAGAACAGGATTACCGTATCACTCTGGTGCGGATCTTACTCTGGTTGACCTACGAGGTTCGATAGCAACTTGATTAGAAGTTTCATGATCATCATCATTAACTTCCTCACTTACTGGTGTAGGAATCACTAGAATTGATTTCTGTGATGAACTACTATCCAATAAGGGAGCAGGTACAGTTACCTCATCAAGTTGTACTTTCCTCCCACTCACTTCTTTCGAGAGAAACTCCTTCTCTAGAAAGGATCCATTCTTAGCAACGAATATCTTGCCTTCGGATCTGTGATAGAAGGTGTACCCAACAGTCTCCTTTGGGTATCCTATGAAGACACATTTCTCTGATTTGGGTTCGAGCTTATCAGGTTGAAGCCTTTTCACATAAGCATCGCAGCCCCAAACTTTAAGAAACGACAACTTGGGTTTCTTGCCAAACCACAGTTCATAAGGTGTCGTCTCAACGGATTTCGATGGTGCCCTATTTAACGTGAATGCAACCATCTCTAAAGCATAAGCCCAAAATGATAGTGGTAAATCAGTAAGAGACATCATAGATTGCACCATATATACTAAAGTGCGGTTATGACATTCGGACACACTATTACGCTGTGGTTTTGCAGGTGGCGTGAGTTGCGAAACTATTCTGCATTGTTTCAAATGAATACCAAACTCGTAACTCAAATATTCTCCTCCATGATCAGATCGTAGAAACTTTATTTTCTTGTTATGATGATTTTCCACTTCACTCTGAAATTCTTTGAACTTTTCAAATGTTTCAGACTTATGTTTCATCAAGTAGATATACCCATATCTGCTCAAATCATCCGTGAAGGTCAGAAAATAACGATACCCGCCACGAGCATCAACACTCATTGGACCGCATACATCAGTATGTATATTTCCAGTAAGTCTGTTGCTCGTTCCATTGTTTCGGAGAACAGAGTTTTAGTCATCTTGCCCATGAGGCATGGTTCGCAAGCATCAAGTGATTCATAATCAAGTGATTCCAAAAGCCCATTAGCATGGACTTTCTTCATGCGCTTTACACCAATATGACCTAAACGGGAGTGCCACAAATAAGTTGCTCTATCATTACCAAACTTATATCTTTTGGCTTCAATACTATGAATATGTGTATCACTACTATCAAGATTTAGTAAAAATAGACCACTCATCAAGGGTGCATGACCATAAAAGATATTACTCATATAAATAGAACAACCATTATTCTCTGATTTAAATGAATAACCATCTCGGATCAAACAAGATCTAGATATAATGTTCATGCTTAATGCTGGCACCAAATAACAATTATTCAGGTCTAAAACTGATCCCAAAGGTAGATGTAGAGGTAGCATGCCAACGGCGATCACATCGACTTTGGAACCATTTCCCACATGCATCGTTACCTCGTCCTTAGCCAATCTTCGCTTAATCCGTAGCCCCTGTTCGAGTTGCAAATATTAGCAACAAAACCAGTATCAAATACCCAGGCGCTACTATGAGCATTAGTAAGGTACACATCAATAACATGTATATCAAATATACCTTTCACTTTGCCATCCTTCTTATCCGCCAAATACTTGGGGTTGTTCTGCTTCCAGTGACCAGTTCCTTTGCAGTAGAAGCACTCAGTCTCAGGCTTAGGTCCAGACTTGGGCTTCTTCACTTGAGCAACAACTTGCTTGCTGTTCTTCTTGAAGTTCCCCATCTTCCCTTTGCCCTTCTTCTTGAAACTGGTGGTCTTGTTGATCAACACTTGATGCTCCTTCTTGAGTTCTACCTCCGCAGCCTTTAGCATTGCGAAGAGTTCGGGAATTGTCTTATCCATCCCTTGCATATTATAATTCATCATGAAGCTCTTATAGCTTGGTGGCAGTGATTGAAGAACTCTGTGAATGACACTATCATCAGGAAGATTAACTCCCATCTGAGTCAAGCGGTTGTGGTACCCAGACATTCCGAGAATATGTTCACTGACAGAACTATTCTCCTCCATTTTGCAGTTGTAGAACTTATTGGAGACTCCATATATCTCAGTCCGGGTATTTTCTTGAAATATTAACTTTAACTCCGGGAACATCTCATATGCTCCATGATGTTCAAAGCGTCGTTGAAGTCCCTATTCTAAGCCGTAAAGCATGGCACACTGAACTATCAAGTAGTCATCAGCTTTGCTCTGCCAGACGTTCTTAACATTGTCAGCAGCATCTACAGTAGGCTTGTCACCCAGCGGTGCTTTCAGGACGTAATTCTTCTGTGCAGCAATGAGGATAATCCTCAAGTTACAAACCCAGTCCGTGTAATTGCTACCATCATATTTCAACTTAGCTTTCTCTAGGAATGCATTAAAATTCAATGGAATAACAACACAGGCCATTTATCTACAACAATATAGACATGCAAAATACTATCAGGTACTAAGTCCATGATAAATTAAAGTTCAATTTAATCATATTACTTAAGAACTCCCACTTAGATAGACATCCCTCTAAGCATCTAAGTGATCACGTGATCCATATCAACTAAACCATGTCCGATCATCACGTGAGATGGAGTAGTTTTCAATGGTGAACATCACTATGTTGATCATATATACTATATGATTCACGCTCGACCTTTTGGTCTCAGTGTTCCGAGGCCATATCTGCATATGCTAGGCTCGTCAAGTTTAACCCGAGTATTTTGCTTGTGCAAAACTGGCTTGCACCCATTGTATGTGAACGTAGAGCTTATCACACCCGATCATCACGTGGTGTCTCGGCACGACGAACTGTAGCAATGGTGCATACTCAGGGAGAACACTTATACCATGAAATTTTAGTGAGAGATCATCTTATAATGCTACCGCCATACTAAGAAAAATAAGATGCATAAAGGATAAACATCACATGCGATCAATGTAAGTGATATGATATGGCCATCATCATCTTGTGCCTTTGATCTCCATCTCCAAAGCACCGTCATGATCACTGTCGTCACCAGCTTGACACCTTGATCTCCATCGTAGTATTGTTGTCGTCTCGCCAACTATTGCTTCTACGACTATCGCTACCGCTTAGTGATAAAGCAAAGCAATTACATGGCGATTGCATTTGATACAATAAAGTGATAACCATATGGCTCCTGCCAGTTGCCGATAACTGTGTTACAAAACATGATCATCTCATACAACAATTTATATAATCACGTCTTGACCATATCACATCACAACATGCCCTGCAAAAATAAGTTAGACGCCCTCTACTTTGTTGTTGCAAGTTTTACATGGCTGCTACGGGCTTAGCAAGAACCGTTCTTACCTATGCATCAAAAACCACAATGCGGTATAGTGATTGCTTTTTGATCTTCAGAAAGAACCCTGTTCATTGAATCCGATTCAACTAAAGTTGGAGAAACAGACACCCACTAGCCACCTGTGTGCGAAGCACGTCGGTAGAACCAGTCTCGCGTAAGTGTACGCGTAATGTCGGTTTGAGCCGCTTCATCCAACAATACTGCTGAATCAAGAATCAACTAGTGACGGCAAGCAATATGTATATACTCACGCCCACAACTCCTTTGTGTTATACTCGTGCATATAACATCTATGCATAGACCTGGCTCAGATGCCATTGTTGGGGAACGTAGTATTTCAAAAAAAGTCCTACGATCACGCAAGATCTATCTAGGAGATGCATAGCAACGAGAGGGGGAGAGTATGTCTACGTACCCTCGTAGACCGAAAGCAGAAGCGTTCTGAAACGCGGTTGATGTAGTCGAACTTCTTCGCGATCCAACCGATCAAGTACCGAACGCACGGCACCTCTGCGATCTATACACGTTCAGCTCGGTGACATCCCTCGTACTCTTGATCCAGCCGAGGCCGAGGGAGAGTTTCGTCAGCACGACGGCGTGATGATGGTGATGATGAAGTTACCGATGCAGGGCTTCGCCTAAGCACTACAACGATATGACCGAGGTGGAATTCTGTGGAGGGGGGCACCGCACATGGCTAAACAATCAAATTGTGTCTATGGGGTGCTCCCCTCTCCCGTATATAAAGGAGTGGAGGAGGGGAGGGCCGGTCCTCATAGGGCGCGCCCAAGCGGGGGAGTCCTACTCCCAGTAGTAGTAGGTTTCCTCCCTTCCTAGTAGGAGTAGGAGAAGAAGGAAGAGGGAGAGAGAGGGAAGGAAAGGGGGGCCAGCCCGCCACCCAATTCGGATTGGGCTTGGGGGGGGGGCCTCCGCTTGGCCGCCTCCTCCTCTCTCCCACTAAGGCCCAATAAGGCCCATTGACCCCCGGGGGGTTCCGGTAATCTCCTTATACTCTGGTAAATGCCCGAACTCATCCGAAACCATTCCGATGTCCAAACATAGCCTTCCAATATATCGATCTTTATGTATCGACTATTTCGAGACTCCTCGTCAGGTCCGTGATCACATCTGGGACTCCGAACTACCTTCGGTACATCAAAACACATAAACTCATAATACCGATCGTCATCGAACGTTAAGCGTGCAGACCCTACGGGTTCGAGAACTATGTAGACATGACTGAGACTCATCTCCGGTCAATAACCAACAGCGGAACATGGATGCTCATATTGGTCCCTACATATTTTACAAAGATCTTTATCAGTCAAACCGCATAACAACATACGTTGTTCCCTTTGTCATTGGTATGTTACTTGCCCGAGATTCGATCATCGGTATCTCAATACCTAGTTCAATCTCGTTACTGGCAAGTCTCTTCACTCGTTCCATAATACATCATCCCGCAACTAACTCATTAGTCACATTTCTTGCAAGGCTTATAGTGATATGCATTACCGAGAGGGCCCAGAGATACCTCTCCGATACATGGAGTGACAAATCCTAATCTTGATCTATGCCAACTCAACAAACACCATCGGAGACACATGTAGAGCATCTTTATAGTCACCCAATTATGTTTTGACGTTTGATAGCACACTAAGTGTTCCTCCGGTATTTGGGAGTTGCATAATCTCATAGTCATAGGAACATGTATAAGTTATGGAGAAAGCAATAGTAGTAAACTAAACGATCATAGTGCTAAGGTAACGGATGGGTCAATTCAATCACATCATTCTCTAATGATGTGATCTCGTTCATCAAATGACAACTCATGTCTATGGTTAGGAAAATTAACCATCTTTGATTAACGAGCTAGTAAAGTAGAGGCATACTAGTGACACTCTGTTTGTCTATGTATTCACACATGTACTAAGTTTCTGGTTAATACAATTCTAGCATAAATAATAAACATTTATCATGATATAAGGAAATATAAATAACGACTTTATTATTGCCTCTAGGGCATATTTCCTTCAGCTGGTGCACCCCATACATGGCCGGATAAGGGGCGGGGGAGGAAAGGGAGAGGATAGAAAGGAAGGGGGGCAATTCAGCCTCCCCTTTCATTCTCTCCCCCCTCCTCTTTCCTTCTCCCTCCGAAAAAGATGGAAAGGGGGGAGGCCGAATAGGATTAGGCCCCAAGTAGGATTCCTCCTACTTGGGGTGCGCCTCCTGCTGCTCCCTCCCCCTCCCACCTATATATATGTGGGGAGGGTACCGCTAGACAACACCAAGTATTCTCTTAGCCGTGTGCGGTGCCCCCCTCCACAGTTACATACCTCGGTCATATCGTCATAGTGCTTAGGCGAAGCCCTACACCGGTAACTTAATCATCACCGTCGCCATGCCGTCGTGCTGATGGAACTCTCCCTCGTCCTCAACTGGATCAAGAGCTCGAGGGACATCATCATACTGAACGTGTGCTAAACACGGAGGTGCCGTACGTTCGGTGCTTGGATCGGTTGGATTGCGAAGACGTTCGACTACATCAACCGTGTTACTAAAAGCTTCCGCTTTCGGTCTATGAGGGTACGTGGACACACTCTCCCCTCTCGTTGCTATGCATCTCCTAGATAGATCTTGTGTGATCGTAGGAAACTTTTTGAAATACTGCATTCCCCAACAGATCCCACGATGCGCCGCCACAGATGCAGCGACGGTCACTGCCGCTGGTTCCTCTCTTCTAGCTAGGTGGCTACATATTTGTGGCTTGTGTAAAAAAGAGCCACTCCCTTGCTTAGCTTTACTCAGTCTTCCCTACTAACAAAGCTTGCTTGCATGCACTAGGTGGTTACTAACAAGGGAACCCTACTAACAAGCCGAGCTCTATAAGAAAACAATCAACCAATATGTAGTCCCAATATGTAGATAGGGCCAACAAGCCCATAGCACAATCACATAGTTCAAACTAGGAAGAAAATAATAATAGAATAGATAGAATACTTAAGCCAACAAGCCCATAGAAACTCCAATATAGTTGAATTACAACTTAACATAACATAGACTAAAAAAAGATAGAGGGTTTAGAACCCTAGCCGCCGCCTTCTCCACCTCGCTCCTCCTCCGGGCGCCCTTTTCATTGCTCCTATAGGGCGTTGTCGATGGGGTACGGTAGAGTGTGCATGCGCGCCGCGGTGGGGGAGATGTTGGTGTACTCCATGAACCTGTTGTGGGTGGTGAAAGCGATGGACCCGCAGCCACACCAAAACACCCGGCCGAGGAGGTAGAAGGCGTCGAATGTGTTGGTGAAGTGGGTAAGGAGAGCAACCACCACCCATTTTTGGATGGCCTCCTCGACGTGGAACATCGTTGGAGATCCCCTCGGAAGGTGGTGGTAGCCGGACACAAGGAAGAACTCGGTGAAGTTCCTTGTGGTCCTCAGCCTTGATATCGCCCACACACGTAGTGTGCGACCAACGTACACGCCGGTAGGGTAGAGCCTCTCCGGCACGGTGGGTGGGAAGCGGTAGGTTGGTCCGGTGTACTGCATGGCTGAGGGATGTGCAGAAGAAGGAGAAGGGGCCGAAGAGTAAGAATGGCAGATGGATGAGGGATGGCAGAGGCAGATGGTGGGAGATGGCAGAGGCAGAGTGTGGCGTAAATAGCCATAGTGCTACGTGTTATTTGGCCGTGGTAATAACGGGGTCAAATGTGAAGTTAGTAGCCCGTTTGTCAAACCCACTGCAACATCGTGAGTGTACACGCGTGGGAAACGATGGTTTGATAAGAAGAAGAAAAAGAAGCTAATTGCACGCGTGGGAATCTGTGGTCATATATATATTATATGAACAAAAAGAGACAATTTTTAAGGGCTTGTGGCCATTTTGCATGATAAAAATAATAAATTTGGACCTTAAAATTTTGGTCATTTTGCATGATAAAAAAAGATAGAGGGCTTGTGGCCATTATACAAATGCAAAATGACCCATTTTTTAAAAGTTTGTGGCCATTTTGCATGATAAAAATAAATTTAGCCCTTATAAATTGGTCATTTTGTATTTGTATAGAACAAAAATAATTAAATTTTATACGCAATGTCAATTGTTGTGTAATTTCAAACGATGCAAAAAAAAAACAGAGCCATCACATTCACAAAAAAACGACGCAATTCGACGGCCCAACCAGAGCTTGGTTTCCTTTAGGGCCCAATAACAACATTTTTTTCACGGAGTCAGTGGTGGGCGAGCGTCCGAGCACAACCAACAGGATCACCTCTCGCGGATCGCCCCACGATCCAACGATGCGGAGCCATCCTTGTGATCCAACAGCCCGGAGCCTACACGCAGCCTTCCCATCGAATCCTTCTAGAAGACCACATCTGAGGGTTGTCGCTTGGCGCCAGGGTATGATCGGATGACTGACGTTCGGAGCTAGGGTTAGGCGAAACCCCGTGGGGTTTAGAGGGGTTTTGAGCTGGTCAACGAGGTTACGAAAGCTTTGACTGAGCATAACTAATTTAAAAAAAATCAAAAAAACATGAAACCTTCGCCGTTCGTCGTTTTATTTTATAAGACACACTAACGAGGAAAAAAATACTAAACTTGGTCTATGGTCATTTTCATGAAAAAAAACCCTAGCTAGCACGATCGAGGTCAAATGAGCATCATTAATTTAGAAAAAAAATGAAACCCGCGCACAATGTTGTCTTTTGTGACATGTTACCAACCAAAAATCATAAACTTGGTCTATGGTCATTTTCATGAGAAAACCTTCACACATATGAGCTATCACCTACAATATTTCATAGAGTTCAAGGAGATGAGGTAGGGTTACCTTCTGTTTTTGAAAAATTAAAAAAAATAAAAAAATCACCAAAGCTTTATTTCAAAGTGAATAAGAAGGATCTGAACTTAGTTTTCCATTTTCATATTTTAAACGTGTTTTTAATAGTTTTTATATTAAAGCATATTTTTCAAAAGAAAACGTAAAAATATGAAGATTAATTCAAAAAATAGTGAGACTTCGAATCTACACTATATAGATTGAATAGGTGTTAATAAAAAAACATTTGGCTCATTTAGAGTAGGTCCAAAAAAACTTGATTACAATTGGGCCGTTTACCCTAGCCTGGGAGCTTATTGATGTGAGCACGACCTCGGACGTGCCACTGATTTGTCCCGATCTTTCATGGTGCAAGAACCGCAACTAAATTTCACTGATAAAAGTTCCCAATTACGCGAACGATACACGCAACCTGAAACTATGGTAACAACAACTGACAAGCAATACCTCGGCAAACAAGGCACCTCCCGTTGGAGTAGAAGTAGCCGGCAAGTAATCCGTCGCCGCGGATGGACCTCAAACCGATAGCTAGCAAATTCTCAATCACGAGAATCCTCTCGCCAAAGTGTAATCTTCTTAATAGAAATCTCACATGGAAAAACAAGACGAACGCCCAGAGGGCCGCTTCATAATCTGTTCTGTAAACTCTAGAAAATAACCTAAACTAAAAGCATCGGTAACCAAGAATATATATAGCCCGTACAAACCGACTTAGTCCGCCTAAAAAAGGTACGCAGGCCAATTACGTAACTGAGTTACCTTCCACTGCGTGACTTGTTGTAGCACTGCCGATCTCCTTGCCATTATGATCTTCTTCCTTTATTTTTCTTTCCAAACGTACATAGTTGACCGATTTAAAAACATATCCCTAGCATGTATGTGCATGCTCCTTATCTTCCTTTTTTCTAGCACATGCAGATCAGCCATTTGTTTATTTGGGAATGCACAACTAACGAATCTGGTGCTTGTAGTCTGCTTCCTTTTTATTCTTCATGTTCTCCACGTACTATTATTTCTCCAAATGCATGGATGGTATTCTTTTGCAAGTCGGTTAGGAAACAAATAATTGCTTTCTAGTTGTGTACATGCATGCACTTGCATGGAAACATCTAATGTAGCCTTGCGCTCACATTTAATGTGGGCTCCTTTGTGTATAATCGGCACAAATTCGGGACCACATAATATACGCAAGTGCCCATCTTTCCCTTTGCTAAGATGTGCCATCTTCTCCATAATTTTGTCATCCTTGTTCCGTACTTTCTTTCTGACCTCCGCCTCCTCGACCTGCACTATCATGGCCTCATCTACAATATCTTCTGTATGAATCCCTTTCTCAATGGTCTTTGCAACCGTCCATAGGTCCTTGTTAATGACTGGCGTAGTCAATATGTCATGTGTGCTAGGCATATATGTGGTATTGTATGCTACATCACTTATTTGGAGCACATTTCTCAAATTTAAATTTCTTTGACCTCCTCTAAATCACCTCAAATTTTGCACACATGATCTCCTACACAAGCATATATAGTTTGCCAATGTTTTCTTTGCATTTTCTTAAATTTATACCGTCCCGTCGAATGTCAGTTCAAAACATCGGATAATGAAACATGCTGGTGGGAAAAAGCATGCATTTGATTTGATTAATAAACATGAGACCAATAACATGTGTGATCAGTGAAGCAACACTGAAGCAACATGTGTGATCAGTGAAGCAACACTGAAACAACATGTCTGGTCATTGCAGCACCTAAACTCATAGTTCACAACATCTAAACAGAACTAACCATACACCACAGGCAAATATAAGGACAGACAAATATAGATAGAATAATACATTACTAGCATCACCATAGATTCAGTTCACACCATAAACAGCCACATTCAGTTCACCAAAAGTAACTGGACCCAAAGTACCCAAAAGATTAAGATTCAGTTCACAGCATCACACCATCATAGCATCACATCATCACATCACTTCACGCCGGAGTCAGGGCCTTCACGAGCGCATCATGCTTCCCCTTGATCATGTAGTCCTCCCCGCGGATCGTTACATCCTCTGCATGAGACATAAGGTGATCGAAGCGGCCATCCTTGGGCTTTGGCTTGGTGCTGCAGTAGGGGCAGTGCCACTTGTTGAACTTGCGGTTGTAGAAGGAAGCAACTCCCATGGCCTTGATCTTCTCCACCTCCTTGGCTGTGAAGGACGCGACGTTGCCCTTGTACACATCATCTCCGGAATCATACTGCACACATGAATGAATTGCATTAATACATTATAGATTCATATACACCATGTCAAAGGAACTAAATGAACAAGGGATAGGCTTACCTCATATTCAGAATCATCACTAAACGCCCCCTTGTATGGGTCGTAGTCAGCCAGCTTCCTCTTCCCCCCAACCATCATCCTCCTGAATATACAATTACATCCATCACTAGTAGCCAATTGAAAATTTAGATATGCACACATGACACATTAATCATAGGGCTAATATACTCCCAATATGACATTCAAAACCCCAACCCGAGTAGCATTCAAAAACAAATCTAATATAATACATATGACATTCAAAACCCCAATATGACATTCAAATAACACATTGATCATTGGTCATGAATACACATTGAAGAACAGAGCTAATATAACTACATATTGTGGACAAATTTATATATTAATGAATCAAATAACTTCTTAATCAATGGATTCCATTTGGGCATATGACATTCAAAACCCCAATATGAGTAGCATTCAAAAACAAATCTAATAGGGACCCAATCTCCCAATATAATAAGCATACATGTCTGTAGCATTAAAAACCTCAATCTGTGAGCATTGAAAACAAATCTAATAAGCATACATCTGTGTAGCATTGAAGCACATCTAATAAACAGATCTATCTAGCATTTTTGCAACGAATTTATCCAATAAACCCTAGTACAAAAATCCCCATCCCCCCAATACAGAAAACACCGGCCCATCCGTCAAACCAACTACTCTAACCATCTGAACTACGGTATGAATCCACAATCTAACCAATCCAACTAACTCTACAAGCTAATATCCTAAAGCAAAGCAAGTGAAAATACCTCCTGATCCTCACCAGGATGCGCATCGTGGGTATCGGGATTGACTGCGCCGCTCGACGCCGTCACCTTCTGCAGCGCTGAAGCAGAGCCCGCCACCTCCTTCTCCACATCCACAGCGATTGCGAGTTTCCCCGCATCGCCGTGGACGCCGCTGACATCCGCGGTCACCGCACCCTGCAGCTTGACCACATCTGCGGCCGCTGCGCCAGCATTGCCATGGGCTTCGGCCATCTCCGGGTGAAGGCGATGAAGGTGAGGAAGAGGATGCGGTGGGGAGAGCGAGACGGTGCAGTCGAGGCAGTGGAGGAGAGCAAGACGGGGGAGAGGAAGACGATGCGATAGGAAGGGGATTTGGGGGAAAATGGTAGGGGGAATGGAGGTGGTTGCCCCTCTTTATACAATTGGACGTTTCAGGCATGTCCCATGGACACATGCTACCCCATGACCGCGGTCAGTTGCATGCGCCCACGTATATGAATACCTGCACGATCAACATACGAAACAACTATACGGGTAATGGTCAAAGGTGTACTCGGCCCTACGCATCCCCACTCGTTAGAGTTAACGGTCAAAGGCATTGACCCGACGGCAACATCCATTGTAACCTGTTCTGAGGGTTTCGGGCAAGGGAATGGGGAAAAGTGAGCAAAAGTTAACAAAGTGGGGATGAATTAGTAGAGCTAAGGAACCAGGGGCACAGAAATAAAAAACCCTTTATTATATCCTGCTTGGATATCTAGCACTTTGAAACTAATTTTCACGTGTTGCTTTTGATAAGATCAAACAAATATAAGTGAAGATCATGAGCATAATTTTTCTTTCTCTCAAAATAATTTACATGAAGCAAGAGAGAATTTCTTGAAAATTTTACTAACTCCCAAATAAATGTAAGTGAAGCAAGAGAGCATTTCTTCAAAAATACTAAAGCACACCATGCTCAAAAAATATAAGTGAAGCACCAGAGCAAGTCCATAGCTCATAAAAATTTGACTGAGAACGTAGTCTATTGGTTTCTAATAGAGTTTTTGCTTTATACTTCGATTCTATGATGAACTATTACTTATTCATGAGAAGCATATGATAAAAGTTCTATGATAAAAGTCCTATGTTTAATTTTGTTTCTATTATAATAATCAACATGATGCTTCTATGTCCGTATTTTGTTTTTATCGACACCTCTCTCAAAGCATGTGGACATGTTTTTCGATTTCGGTTTTCGCTTGAGGACAAGCGAGGTCCAAGCTTGGGGGAGTTGATACGTCCATTTTGCATCATGTTTTCTTACTGTTATTTATAATGTTTTTATCCATAATAATGCTTTTTGGAGTAATTCTAATGCACTTTCTCTCATAATTTGCAAGGAACACACCAAGAGGGAGAATTCCGGCAGCTGGAAATCTGGACCTGGAAAAGCGACGTCAGGCCACCTATTCTGCACAACTCCAAATGAGCTAAAACTTCATAGGGATATTTTATGAATTATTTGAGAAATACTGGAGCCAATAAACACCAGAGGGGGGACACCAGGTGGGCATAACCCACCTGGGCGCGCCAGGCCCCCCAGGCGCGCCCTGGTGGGTTGTGGCCTCCTTGGACCACCTCCGGTGCCCATCTTCTGGTATATAAGTGGTTTTGACCTAGAAAAAATAAGGAGGACTTTTGGGATGAAGCGCCGCCGCCTCGAGGCAGAACTTGGGCAGGAGCACTTTTGCCCTCCGGCGAAGCGATTCCGCAGTGGGAACTTCCCTCTCGGAGGGGGAAATCATCGTCATCATCATCACCAACAAATCTCCCATCTTGGGAAGGGCATATCCATCAACATATTCAACAACAACATCTCCTCTCAAACCCTAGTTCATCTCTTGTGTTCAATCTTGTTACCAGAACTATAGATTGGTACTTGTGGGTGACTAGTAGTGTTGATTACATCTTGTAGTTGATTACTATATGGTTTATTTGGTGGAAGATTATATGTTCAGATCCATTATGCTATTTAATACTCCTCTGATCATGAACTTGTTTATCATTTGTGAGTAGTTACTTTTGTTCTTGAGGTCACGAGAGAAATCATGTTGCAAGTAATCATGTGAACTTATGTATGTTGTTATTCCCTTAGTGGTGTCATGTGAACGTCGACTACATGACACTTCACCATATTTGGGCCTAAGGGAATGCATTGTGGAGTAGCAATTAGATGGTGGGTTGCGAGAGTGACAAAAGCTTAAACCCCTGTTTATGCGCTATTCCGTAAGGGACCGATTGGATCCAAAAGTTTAATGCTATGGTTAGAATTTATTCTTAATACTTTTATCATAGTTGTGGATGCTTGTGGGAGGGTTAGTCATAAGTAGGAGGTTTGTTCATGTAAGAAAATCACCTAAGCACCGGTCCACCCACATATCAAATTATCAAAGTAGTGAACACAAATCAAATCAACATGATGAAAGTGACTAGATGAAATTCCCGTGTACCCTCAAGAACGCTTTGCTTATCATAAGAGACCGTTTTGGCATGTCCTTTGCCTAAAAAGGATTGGGCTATATTGCTGCACTTTTGTTAATATTATCTTTACTTGCTCCTTACAAATTATCTTGCTATCAAACTACTCTCTACGTACAATTTCAGCACTTGCAGACAATACCTTACCGGAAACTACTTGTCATTTCCTTCCGCTTCTCGTTGAGTTCAACACTCTTACTTATCGAAAAGAGCTACAATTGATCCCCTATACTTGTGGGTAATAAAGGCTATTTTCTGGCGCCGTTGCCGGGGAGTGAAGCTCCTTTGGTAAGGAAACATTTATATAGTGTGCTGAAATTTATTGTCACTTGTTACTATGGAAAACAATCCTTTGATGAGTTTGTTCGGGGTATCTTCACCTCGTCCAGAACCATAATTAGTAACCCCTCAACCTATTGCACCTACTAAAAATATTGAATATGAAATTCCTTCGGGTATGATAGAACAACTGGTAGCTAATCCTTATGCAGGAGATGGAACCGAACATCCTGATATGCACTTGATATATGTGGAAAAAATTTGTGGATTGTTTAAGCTTGCAGGTTTACCCAGGGATGAAGTGATGAAAAAAGTTTTCCCTTTATCTTTGAAGGGAAAAGCATTGGCATGGTATAGGCTATGTGATGATATTGGATCATGGAATTGGAATCGTTTGAAATTGGAGTTCCACCAAAAAATTTATCCTATGCTTCTAGTTCATCGTGATCAGAATTATATATATAATTTTTGGCCTCGTGAAGGAGATGGTATCGTCTAGCTTGGGGGAGGCTTAAGTCAATGTTATATTCATGCCCCAATCATGAGCTCTCAAGAGAAATTATTATCCAAAATTTTTATGCTCTGCTTTCTCGTAATGATCAAACCATGCTTGATCCTTCTTGTGCCGGTTCATTTATGAAGAAGACTATTGAATTCCGGTGGGATCTTTTGGAAAGAATTAAACACAACTCTGAAGATTGGGAACTCGAGGAAGGTAAAGAGTTGGGTATAAAACTTAAGTATGATTGTGTGAAATCTTTTATGGATACCGATGCTTTTCAAAAGTTTAGCACTAAATATGGACTTGACTCTGAGATAGTAGCCTCCTTTTGCGAATCATTTGCTACTCATGTTGAACTCCCTAAGGAGAAGTGGTTTAAATATCTGATGACCCACAAGTATAGGGGATCTATCGTAGTCCTTTCGATAAGTAAGAGTGTCGAACCCATCGAGGAGCAGAAGGAAATGATAAGCGATTTTCAGCAAGGTATTCTCTGCAAGCACTGAAATTATAGGTAACAGATAGTTTTGTGATAAGATAATTGGTAACGAGCAACAAGTAACAAAAGGAAATAAAGTGCAGTAAGGTGGCCCAATCCTTTTTGTAGCAAAGGACAAGCCTGGACAAATTCTTATATAGAGAAAAGCGCTCCCGAGGACACATGGGAATATCATCAAGCTAGCTTTCATCAGGATCATATGATTCGCGTTCGGTACTTTGATTATCTGATATGTGGGTGGACCGGTGCTTGGGTGTTGTCCTTACTTGGACAAGCATCCCACTTATGATTAACCTCTATTGCAAGCATCCGCAACTACAACATAAGTATTAAGGTAAACCCAACTATAGCATGAAACATATGGATCCAAATCAGCCCCTTAAGAAGCAACGCATAAACTAGGGTTTAAGCTTCTGTCACTCTAGCAACCCATCATCTACTTATTACTTCCCAATGCCTTCCTCTAGGCTCAAGTAATGGTGAAGTGTAATGTAGTCGACGTTCACATAACACCACTAGAGGAGAGACAACATACATCGCATCAAAATATCGAACGAATACCAAATTCACATGACTACTAATAGCAAGACTTCTCCCATGTCCTCAGGAACAAACATAACTACTCACAAAGCATATTCATGTTCATAATCAGAGGGGTATTAATATGCATATAGGATCTGAACATATGATCTTCCACCAAATAAACCAACTAGCATCAACTACAAGGAGTAATCGACACTACTAGCAACCCACAGGTACCAATCCCGGACTTAAAGACAAGAATTGGATACAGGAGATGAACTAGGGTTTGAGAGGAGATGGTGCTGGTGAAGATGTTGATGGAGAGTGACCCCCTCCCGATGAGAGGATCGTTGGTGATGATGATGGCGATGATTTCCCCCTCCTGGAGGGAAGTTTCCTCGGCAGAACAGCTCCGCCAGAGCCCTAGATTGGTTCCGCCAAGGTTCCGCCTCATGGCGGCAGAGTCTCGTCCCGAATCTGGCTTATGATTTTTTTCTCAACGAAAGACTCCATATAGCAGAAGATGGGCATCGGAGGGCCCCAGGGGGCCCACGAGGTAGGGGGCGCGCCCAGGGGGGTAGGGCGCGCCCCCACCCTCGTGGGTAGGGTGTGGCCCCCCTCCGAAACTTCTTGCGCTCAGTATTTTTTATATATTCTGAAAATGACTTCCGTGAAGTTTCAGGACTTTTGGAGCTGTGCAGAATAGGTCTCTAATATTTGCTCCTTTTCCAGCCCAGAATCCCAACTGCCGGCATTCTCCCTCTTTATGTAAACCTTGTAAAATGAGAGAGAATAGGCATAAGTATTGTGGCATAATGTGTAATAACAGCCCATAATGCAATAAATATCAATATAAAAGCATGATGCAAAATGGACGTATCAACTCCCCCAAGCTTAGACCTCGCTTGTCCTCAAGCAAAAGCCGAAATCAAAAAATATGTCCACATGTTTAGAGATAGAGGTGTCGATAAAAATAAAATACGGACATGAGGGCATCATGATCATTCTTAGAACAACAACTTATATAATTCTTGTCATATGATCTCTTATGCTAGAGTAACAATTCAATCACAATTTCAAGTATGAATCATAAACTTCATTGAAAACTAACAAACTATAATCTCAGTCCTTGGAGCAATTGCAATTTATCATAACATAGGAAAGAATCAATATAAGAGCTTTTCAGCAAGTCCACATACTCAACTATCATATAGCCTTTCACAATTGCTAACACTCACGCAATACTTATGGGTATGGAGTTTTAATCGGACACAGAGAAAGATAGGGGCTTATAGTTTTGCCTCCCAACGTTTTACCTCAAGGTAATGTCAACAATAATAGTTTATGAAAACTCACATCCAATTAGCCATATATACCAGGATCTTTCCAACATATTGTGCTTGCCAAAAGATAAAATTTAAAAAGGAAGGGTGAAGATCACCATGACTCTTATGTAAGGTAGGAGATAAAAGTAAAAGATAGGCCCTTCGCAGAGGGAAGCAGAGGTTGTCATGCGCTTTTATGGTTGGATGCACAAAATCTTAATGCGAAAGAACGTCACTTTATATTGCCACTTGTGATATGGACCTTTATTATGCAGTCCGTCACTTTTATTTCTTCCATATCACACGATCGTATAAAGCTTATTTTCTCCCACATTAATAAGTCATACATATTTAGAGAGAATTTTTTATTGCTTGCACCGATGACAACTTACTTGGAGGATCTTAATCAATCCATAGGTAGGTATGGTGGACTCTCATGGCAAAACTGGTTTAAGGGTGTTTGGAAGCACAAGTAGTATCTCTACTTGGTGCAAAGAATTTGGCTAGCATGAGGGGCAAAGGCAAGCTCGATCACGTTGGATGATCCATGACAATATAATTTATCTCGGATGTAAGAAAACATAACCCATTACGTTGTCTGCCTTGTCCAACGTCAACTCTTTAGCATGTCATATTTTAATGAGTGCTCACAATCATAAAAGATGTCCAAGATAGTATATTTATATGTGAAGACCTCTCTTTCTTTATTACTTCCTATTAATTGCAATGATGACCAAAACTATGTTTGTCAACTCTCAACAACTTTTATTCATCATACTTTTTATATGTGAGCTCATTACTCTCCATAAGATCCATATGATCTCTTTTATTTCCTTTTATTCTTTCTCTTTTCTTTTATCCACTCAAGATCATGGAAAAATAATCAAGCCATTGACTCAACAGTAATCTTTATTATATATAGCTCACAGACTCTATTACATAGAAGGATCATAAAGCAAAACTCACAACTAGATCATACTAAAACTTTATTCTACTAGATCAATATACTATCAAGAGGATCGAACTAAGAAAAATGGTAAAGATGAAAGTGATGGTGATACGATACCGGGGCACTCCCCCAAGCTTGGCAGTTGCCAAGGGGAGTGCCCGTAACCATGTGATTATATCTCTCTTTTCGAGGATGGTGATGTGATATTCTTGGCGATGATGCCCCTCAGGATACGATTCTCCTCCTTGAGCTTATTGACTTGCTGCTTGAGGTCCATTATTTCCTTTCGAAGTTTTCCTATAACAGCCAAAGCTCCCTGCACCCAAGGGTGCTGCATAGCTGCGGGAGAACCAGTGACAATCTTTTTCATATTCCCATAAGAATGAAATCTAACATTGGAAGGGATAACCAAGTTTGGAATAGCCGAGCTCTGCAGTTCCCCCATTGTGAATCCATCTCGGAAGCGGGAAGTGACTTCTTGATCCTCCTCCATGGCATCTATCCTCTTCAAATCAGCCTCCATCTCTTCCTCCGTTGCTGGCCCAAAGTGGTCAACATTGTTGTTTGTCATTGATCTCGGTGCCAGATGAGACACCCGGCTCTCCCCGACTGACTCTTGCGAAGACATCTTGCTCTAATGTGCAGCAACAACAGCTCAAAACACAAACAAAGGATAATTGCATGGTACGGGAGTCAAAACCCTCGGGGGATTATATAATGAATTTTTACCGACCAAAATACGTGACATGTAAGAAAACGGAGTCCGGAGAGCACACGAGGTGCCCACGAGGTAGGGGTGTGTGCCCAGGGGGGTAGGGCGCGCCCTCCACCCTCGTGGAGCCCTCGTGTCCTTCCCGGACAGCTTCTTATTTTTTTATTTTTCTAAATATTCCAAAACGGAGGAAAATTGCCATTAGAACTGTTTTGGAGTCGGTTTACTTACCGTACTACATACCTATTCCTTTTCGGAGTCTGAAACATTCCGGAAAGTGTCCCTTATGTATTCCTATAGGGTTACGGTTTCAATAACATTGGTTTCAACATTTATAGGATTACCTGAGATATAATTTTAATTCTTTGACCGTTCACCACCTTCAGATTTGTGCCTTCGAAGTTGTTGATTTTTATGGCACCGGAATGATGGACCTCCTCGATAACGTAAGGACCTTCCCATTTAGAGAGAAGTTTTCCTACAAAAAATCTTAAACGAGAGTTGTATAGCAATACATAATCACCTTCATTAAACTCACGCTTTTGTATTCTTTTGTCATGCCATCTTTTAACTTTTTCTTTAAATAATTTAGCATTCTCGTAGGCCTGGGTTCTCCATTCATCAAGTGAGCTAATGTCAAATAACCTCTTCTCACCGGCAAGTTTGAAATCATAATTGAGCTCTTTAATAGCCTAATAAGCCTTATGTTCTAGTTCGAGAGGTAAGTGACATGCTTTTCCATAAACCATTTTATACGGAGACATACCCATAGGATTTTTATATGCAGTTCTATAGGCCCATAATGAATCATCAAGTTTCTTGGACCAATTCTTTCTAGATCTATTGACAGTCTTTTGCAAAATTAATTTGAGTTCACTATTACTCAATTCTACTTGACCACTAGACTGTGGGTGATAGGGAGATGCAATTCTATGATTAACATCATACTTAGCAAGCATTTTACGGAAAGCACCATGAATAAAATGTGAACCACCATCAGTCATTAGATATCTAGGGACTCCAAACCTCGGAAAAATAACTTCCTTAAGCATCTTAATAGAGGTGTCATGATCAGCACTACTAGTTGGAATAGCTTCTACCCAATTAGTAATGTAATCAACAGCAACTAAAATATGTGTATATCCATTAGAGGCAGGAAAAGGTCCCATATAATCAAAGCCCCAAACATCAAATGGTTCAATAACAAGTGAATAATTCATAGGCATTTCTTGACGTCTACTAATATTACCAATTCTTTGACATTCATCACAAGACAATAAAAACTTACGGGCATCCTTGAAGAGAGTAGGCTAATAAAAACCGGATTGCAATACCTTGTGCGCAGTTCTATCTCCAGCATGGTGTCCTCCATAAGCCTCAGAGTGACACTTGCATAGGATCTGTTCCTGTTCATGCTCAGGTACACAACACCTAATAACACCATCTACTCCTTCTTTATAAAGATGTGGGTCATCCCAAAGTAATGTCTCAAATCATAGAAAAACTTTTTCTTTTGCTGGTATGTGAAACTAGGTGGTATAAATTTAGCAACAATATAATTAACATAATCAACATACCATGGAGCAGTACGAGAAGCATTTATGACATTTAATTGTTCATCAGGAAAGCGATCATCAATAGGTAGTGGGTCATCAAGAACATTTTCCAACCTAGACAAGTTATCTGGAACAGGGTTCTCAGCTCCCTTTCTATCAATAATATGCAAATCAAATTCTTGTAGCAAGAGAACCCATCTAATGAGTCTAGGTTTAGCATCTTTCTTTTCCATAAGATATTTAATAGCAGCATGATCCGTGTGAATAGTTACTTTAGAATCAACAATATAAGGTCTGCACTTATCACAAGCAAATACAACTGCTAAGAATTGTTTTTCAGTAGTAGCATAATTTCTCTGGGCAATGTCTAGAGTTTTACTAGCATATTGAATAACATTTAATTTCTTATCAACTCTTTGTCCTAGAACAGCACCTACAACATAATTACTAGCATCACACATAATTTCAAAGGGTAAATTCCAATCAGGTGGTTGAACAATAGGTGTAGAGATCAATGCTTTCTTAAGTATTTCAAATGCTTCTACGCAATCATCATCAAAAACAAATGGTATATCCTTTTGTAATAAATTAGTCAGAGGCCAAGAAATTTTTGAGAAGTCCTTAATGAACCTCCTATAAAAACCAGCGTGACCAAGGAAACTTCTTATACCTTTGATGTCCTTGGGACATGGCATCTTTTCAATAGCATCAACCTTAGCTTTATCAACTTCAATACCTCTTTCAGAAACTTTATGCCCCAAGACGATACCTTCATTAACCATAAAGTGGCACTTCTCCCAATTCATGACAAGGTTAGTTTCTTCACATCTCTGCAAAACTCGATCAAGGTTGCTTAAGAAATCATCAAAAGAGGATCCATAGACGGAGAAATCGTCCATGAAAACCTCACAAATCTTTTCACAAAAGGCAGAGAATATAGCCATCATGCATCTTTGGAAGGTAGCAGGTAAATTACATAAACCAAAAGGCATACGTCTATAAGCAAAAGTACCGAACGGGCAAGTAAAAGTGGTCTTAGATTGATCATCAGCTGACACAGGTATTTGAGAGAAACCAGAATAACCATCTAGAAAGCAAAAATGTGTATATTTGGATAATCTTTCTAGCATTTGATCAATAAAAGGTAAGGGGTAATGATCTTTTTTAATAGCCTTATTTAATTTGCGGAAATAAATTACCATCCTATAACCTGTAATAATTCTTTACGGAATCAATTCATCTTTATCATTAGGAACGACAGTAATACCTCCCTTTTTAGGGACACAATGGGCATGACTTACCCACTGACTATCAGCAACGGGATAAATTATACCTGCCTCAAGGAGCTTTAGTATTTCCTTTCTTACCACTTCTTTCATCTTAGGATTCAGCCGTCGTTGGTGATCACGAACTGGTTTGGCATCTTTCTCCAAATTTATTTTGTGTTGACATAGTGTGGGACTAATGCCCTTAAGATCATCGATAGTATATCCAATAGCACCACGGTGCTTCTTCAGAGTTTTCAATAATCTCTCTTCTTCATGCTTTGAAAGGTTAGCACTAATAATAACAGGATATATCTTTTTCTCATCAAGATAAGCATATTTAAGAGTATCAGGTAACGGTTTGAGCTCAATCATGGGATCACCCTTGGGTGGAGGAGGATCCCCTAGGATTTCAACAGGCAAATTGTGTTTCAGGATGGGTTCCTGTTTAAAGAATACTTTATCTATTTCCCTTCTTTCATTCATAAACATATCATTTTCATGGTCTAGCAAATATTGTTCTAAAGGATCACTAGGAGGCACGGCAATAGAAGCAAGACCAATAATTTGATCTTTACTTGGCAATTATTCTTCAAAGTGTTGTCTATGAAATTTAGAAAAATTGAACTCATGAGACATATCACCTAAACCAATAGTAATAACATCCTTTTTGCAGTCTATCCTAGCATTAACAGTCTTCAAGAAAGGTCTACCAAATATAATGGGACAAAATATATCTTGTGGGGAACCAAGAACAAGAAAATCAGCAGGATATTTAGTTTTCCCACACAAGACTTCAACATCTCTAACAATTCCCATTGGTAAAATAGTATCTCTATTGGCAAGTTTAATGGTAACATCAATTTCTTCTAACTCAACAGGTGCAATATCATGCATAATTTCTTTGTATAAGTCAATAGGTATTGCACTAGCACTAGCACCCATATCACACAAGCCATGATAACAATGATCTCCTATTTTAACAGAAATAACAGGCATGCCTACCACAGGTCTATGTTTATCTTTAGCACAAGGTTTAGCAATTCTAGCAGTTTCATCACAGAAATAAATAACATGCCCATCAATATTATCAGCCAAGAGATCCTTTACAATTGCAATATTAGGTTCAACTTTAACTTGCTCAGGAGGTGTATAAGTTCTAGTATTGCTTTTACGAACCACAGCTGAAGCTTTAGCATGATATTTTATCCTAACAGGAAAAGGTGGTTTCTCAACATAGGCAGTAGGAACAATAGGATCATTATAAGTGACAGTCTTTTCTTCAACTTTAATAGGTGTAGCTACTTTTACTTCTATGGGAGGATGATACTTAAACCACTTCTCCCTAGGGAGATCAACATGAGTAGCAAAAGATTCATAGAAAGAAGCTACTATTTCAGAGTCGAGTCCATATTTAGTGCTCAATTTACGAAAAACATCGGTATCCATAAAAGATTTAACACAATCAAACTTAGGTGTCATACCTGACTCCTTACCTTCGTCGAGGTCCCAATCTTCAGAGTTGCGTTTAATTCTTTCCAATAAATCCCATTTGAATTCAATAGTCTTCATCATAAAAGAGCCAACACAAGAAGTATCGAGCATGGTGCGATTATTATCAGAAAGCCGAGCATATATATTTTGAATAATTATTTCTCTTGGAAGCTCATGATTGGGGCATGAATATAACATTGATCTAAGCCTCCCCCAAGCTTGAGCGATGCTTTCTCCTTCGCGAGGCCAAAAATTATATATATAATTGCGATCACAATGAACAAGATGCATAGGATAAAACTTCTGATGAAATTCCAATTTCAATCATTTGTAGTTCCATGATCCCATATCATCACATAGCCTATACCATGTCAATGATTCTCCCTTAAAAGATAAAGGGAATACCTTCTTCTTAATAACATCATCGGGCACACCTGCAAGCTTAAATAATCCACAAACTTCATCCACATATATTAGGTGCTCATCAGGATGCATTGTTCCGTCTCCTGCAAAAGGATCAGCTAGCAATTTTTCTATCATACCCGAAGGAATCTCAAAGTAGACATTTTCATTTTCAGTAGGTTCAATAGGTTGAGGAGCAACTCTTTTCTCTACTGGTCGGGGTGAAGATACCCCGAACAAGCCCCTCAGAGGATTACTTTCCATAGTAACAAGTGACAGTAAATTTCAGCACACTATATAAATTTTTCCTTACCAAATTTCACCTACCAAAGGCGCTTCACTCCTCGGCAACGGCGCCAGAAAAGAGTCTTGATGACCCACAAGTATAGGGGATCTATCTAGTCCTTTCGATAAGTAAGAGTGTCGAACCCAACAGGAGCAGAAGGAAATGATAAGCGATTTTCAGCAAGGTATTCTCTGCAAGCACTGAAATTATAGGTAACAGCTAGTTTTGTGATAAGATAATTGGTAACGAGCAACAAGTAACAAAAGTAAATAAAGTGCAGCAAGGTGGCCCAATCCTTTTTGTAGCAAAGGACAAGCCTGGAAAAATTCTTATATAGAGAAAAGCGCTCCCGAGAACACATGGGAATATCATCAAGCTAGTTTTCATCACGATCATATGATTCGCGTTCGGTACTTTGATAATCTGATATGTGGGTGGACCGGTGCTTGGGTGCTGTCCTTACTTGTACAAGCATCCCACTTATGATTAACCCCTATTGCAAGCATTTGCAACTGCAACAAAAGTATTAAGGTAAACCTAACCATAGCATGAAACATATGGATCCAAATCAGCCCCTTACGAAGCAATGCATAAACTAGGGTTTAAGCTTCTGTCACTCTAGCAACCCATCATCTACATATTACTTCCCAATGCCTTCCTCTAGGCCCAAATAATGGTGAAGTGTCATGTAGTCGATGTTCACATAAGACCACTAGAGGAGAGACAACATACATCTCATCAAAATATCGAACGAATACCAAATTCACATGACTACTAATAGCAAGACTTCTCCCATGTCCCCAGGAACAAACATAACTACTCACAAAGCATATTCATGTTCGTAATCAGAGGGGTATTAATATGCATATAGGATCCGAACATATGATCTTCCACCAAATAAACCAACTAGCATCAACTACAAGGAGTAATCAACACTACTAGCAACCCACAGGTACCAATCCCGGACTTAAAGACAAGAATTGGATACAAAGGATGAACTAGGGTTTGAGAGGAGATGGTGTTGGTGAAGATGTTGGTGGAGATTGACCCCCTCCCGATGAGAGGATCGTTGGTGATGATGATGGCGATGATTTCCCCCTTCCGGAGGGAAGTTTCCCCGGTAGAACAGCTCCGCCAGAGCCCTAGATTGGTTCCGCCAAGGTTCCGCCTCATGGCGGCGGAGTCTCGTCCCAAAAGCTGGCTTATGATTTTTTTCTCAACGAAATACTCCATATAGCATAAGATGGGCATCAAAGGGCCACCAGGGGGCCCACGAGGTAGGGGGCGTGCCCAGGGGGTAGGGCGCGCCCCCCACCCTCTATGTCAGCACCGGGCTGCTATTGGATATACTCTTGATGATTTAAATGGCATTAGTCCCACTCTATGTCAGCACAAAATTAATATGGAACCTGATGCTAAATCCGTTGTTGATCACCAACGTCGGTTGAATCCAAAAATGAAGGAAGTGGTAAGAACGGAAATCTTAAAACTTCTGGAAGCGAGTATAATCTATCATATAGCTGATAGTAGATGGGTAAGTCCTGTTCATTGTATCCCCACGAAAGGAGGTATTACTGTTGTTCCTAATGATAAAAATGAACTTATTCCACAAAGAATTGTTACAGTCTATGGAATGGTAATTGACTACATAAAATTAAACAAAGCAACTAGAAAAGATCATTACCCCCTGCCTTTTATTGATCAAATGCTTGAAAGATTATCTAAGCACACACACTTTTGCTTCCTAGATGGATACTCTGGCTTCTCACAAATACCTGTTTCTCAACCTGATCAAGAAAAGACTACTTTTACTTGTCCCTTTGGAACTTATGCTTATAGACGTATGCCTTTTGGTTTATGTAATGCACCTGCTGCCTTTCGAAGATGTATGAATGCTATATTCTCTAACTTTTGTGAAAAAATTGTTGAGGTTTTCATAGATGACTTTTCTGTTTATGGGAAGTCATTTGATGATTGTGTAAGCAATCTTGAGCGAGTTTTGCAGAGATGTGAACAAACAAATCTTGTCTTGAATTGGGAGAAGTGCCACTTTATGGTTAATGAAGGCATTGTCTTGGGTCATAAAATTTCTGAAAGAGGTATTGAAGTGGACCAAGCTAAGGTTGATGCAATTGAGAAAATGCCATATCCTAAGGACATCAAAGGTATTCGTAGTTTCCTTGGTCATGCTGGTTTCTATAGGATATTTATCAAAGACTTTTCTAAAATTTCTAGGCCTCTTACTAATCTTTTGCAAAAGGACATTCCTTTTGTTTTTGGTGATGATTGTCTTGAAGCCTTTGAAACACTCAAGAAAGCTTTAATATATGCACCTATTGTTCAACCACCTGATTGGAACTTGCCTTTTGAAATTATGTGTGATGCTAGTGATTATGTTGTTGGTGCTATTCTAGGACAAAGAGTTGATAAGAAACTTAATGTTATTCATTATGCTAGTAAGACTCTAGATAGTGCTCAAAGAAATTATGCCACTACTGAAAAAGAATTCTTAGCAGTGGTGTTTTCTTGTGATAAATTTACACCTTATATTGTTGATTCCAAAGTAACTGCTCACACAGACCATGCTGCTATTAAATATCTTATGGAAAAGAAAGATGCTAAACCTAGACTTATTCATTGGGTTCTCTTGTTACAAGAATTTGATTTACATATCATTGATAGAAAAGGAGCTGAGAACTCCGTAGCTGATAATTTGTCTAGGCTTGAAAATGTGCTTGATGACCCACTACCTATTGATGATAGTTTTTCTGATGAGCAGTTAGCTGCAATAAATGTTGCTAATAGTACTCCTTGGTATGCTGATTATGCTAATTACATTGTTGCTAATTATTTACCACCTAGATTTACATACCAGCAAAAGAAAAATATTCTTCTATGATTTAAGACACTTTTGGGATGACCCACATCTTTAAAAAGGAGTAGATGGTATTATTAGATGTTGTGTACCTGAGCATGAATAGGGACAAATCCTATGGAAATGTCACTCCGAGGCTTATGGAGGGCATCATGCTGGAGATAGAATTGCTCACAGGGTATTGCAATCTAGATTTTATTAGCCTACTCTCTTCAAGGATGCCCGTAAGTTTGTCTCTTCTTGTTATGAATGTCAAAGAATAGGTAATATCGGTAAGTGTCAAGAAATTCCTATGAATTATTCACTTGCTGTTGAACCATTTGATGTATGGGGATTTGATTACATGGGACCTTTTCCTTCCTCTAATGGGTATACACATATTTTGGTTGTTGCTGATTATGTTACTGAATGGGTAGAAGCTATTCCAACCAGTAGTGTTGATAACAACACCTCTATTAAAATGCTTAAGGAAGTTATTTTCCAAAGGTTTGGAGTCCCTAGATAATGACTAATTGTGGTTCATAGTTTATTCATGGTGCTTTCCGTAAGATGCTTGCTAAGTATGATGTTAACCATAGAATTGCATCACCCTATCATCCTCAGTCTAGTGGTCAAGTTTAACTTAGAAATAGACAAATAAAATTAATTTTGCAAAAGACTGTTAATAGGTCCAGGAAGAATTGGTCTAAGAAATTAGATCATGCACTTTGGGCTTATAGAACAACTTATAAAAATCCTATGGGTATGTCTCCTTATAAAATGGTTTATGGAAAAGCTTGTCATTTGCCTCTTGAGTTAGAACATAAAGCATATTGGGTAGTTAAAGAACTCAACTATGATTTTAAACTTTCCGGTGAAAAGAGGTTATTTGATATAAGCTCCTTAGATGAATGGAGAACCCAAGCTTATGAGAATGCAAAGTTATTCAAAGAAAAAGTTAAAAGATGGCACGACAAAAGAATTCAAAAGCGTGAGTTTAAAGTTGGAGAATATGTTCTTTTGTACAACTCTCGTTTTAGATTTTTTGCAGGAAAGCTCCTCTCGAAATGGGAAGGCCCATATGTCATCGAGGAGGTTTACCGATCTGGTGCCATCAAAATAAATAACTTCGAAGGTACTAACCCGAAGGTTGTCAATGGGCAACGAAATAAAGCATTATATCTCAGGTATGCCTATCAATGTTGAAAGTAACATTGTCCAAACTTTGACATCGGAAGAGCACATAAAAGAGTCCTTCCGGAACACTCCAGAATCGTGAAAATAAGGAGGTACGTGATACAGTAAGTAAACGGACTCCGAAAAATCCGCAATTTTTTTTTATCAGTTTTGGAATATTTTAAAATTTTGGGAATAAAAAAACTTCTAGGAAGCATCCCCTGGTGGGCACAAGACACCAGGGCACGCCAGGCTTGCCTGGCGCACCCAAGTGGGTTGTGCCCACCTGGGACACCCCCCGTACTCTGTTTTTCTACCATGTACTTCTCCTATAAGATAAAAAATCTATATATACTCCCCGAACCTATTGATCACCGTATCAAGGAGAAATCCTCTATTCTCTTTTCTTGCTGTTTTCTGTGCAGATCTGAAAATATGACCTCCCAAGACTATGAGGGTGAGAGCTATGTTGCTTATCTCATTGCAAACCCTAAGTCCTATGGGGATGAGGGTCACTATAGCTGGACCTCCGAGGAGGAAGAATATGAATCTATTCCTTCCCGGTTCAAGGATGAGAGCATGGAGGCGTTATGCAAGAGGATAATAAAACTCGAGATCGATAATTGTGAGTTGATGATGGAAAATTTTATTCTCCGTCAGAAGCTGGAGGAAGCGAAAGGGGAACACCGCACTTTATCACCACCACCATTGCCATGGAAATCTAAGGACAAGGCTTCTTCTACTTCATCACCACCATCATCTTCTTCACCGCCAAAGGAAAATTGAGTATCGGGTATGGGCACTCCCCTTGGCTTCTGCCAAGGTTGGGGAAGGTGCCCCGGTATCGTATCATCCCACTATCTTTTTGCTTTTACTTATTTTAGTTCTATCCTTTTGCTTTAGATGAATAAAAGTTTAGTTCGGTCCTTTCTTCTTTGAAAGTTTGCTTAGTGATCTATCCTTGTAATCGTGTGCAAGTTATATAATAAAGTTAGTTTGAGTTTTTTGCTTTCTTTACTTTCATGTTGCAAATAAAGAAGAGAAATAAGAAAGAAAGAAAAAGAGAAAGAAAATAAACGAAGAAAGGAAATAAATAATGAAAAGATTATATACTAATCCTATGGTAGGTGATATCACCACATAAGGAAAAGTATAAGTAGAAAATTTTATTAGAGATTGACAAACACAACATTAGTCAATGATGCAACTCGTGAAAGAATTAATAAGGGAAGAGAAGATTCACATATAGATATACTATCCGAGAAATCTTTTGTGATTGTGAGCCCTCATCAAAATATTATATGCCAAAATTGTTGATGTTGGACAAGGAAGACAACTTAATGGTTTATGTTTGTTTATATTCACATAGAAGTCATATTGTCATAGATCCTTTAACATGTGGTGCTTGCCTTCTATCTTTGCTAGCCAAAAATTCTGTACTAAGTAGAGATACTACTTGTGCATCCAAAAACCCTTAAACCCAAATCTTTTTCAAGTGTCCACCATACATACCTAGGGATTGAGCAAGATCCTTCAAGTAAGTTGTCATCTGTGCAAAAAGGCAATAAAAAATGCTTCTAAAAAGTGTGAGATCATTTAGGGTAAGAGAAAATTGAGCGTTGTACGAACTTGGATGACAAAGAATAAAAGCGACACACTGCATAATAAATTTTCATCTTAAGGGGCAATACAATGTGACGTTCTCTTGCACTAAGGGATTGAGCATACAAACAAATAAGCGCATGGCAACATCTGCTTCCCTCTGCGAAGGGCCTATCTTTTACTTTTATGCAAAGAGTCAAAGTTTTCCCTCTATTCCTTTTATTTTTCTCTTTTGGCAAGCATCATGTGGTGAGGAAAGATCTAGGCACATATGTACAGTTGAATACAGATAGCATGAGTTATTATTGTTGACATCACCCTTGAGGTGAGCATGTTGGGAGACGAAACTATAAGCCCCTATCTTTCTATGTGTCCGGTTGAAACGTTTTGGTCATGGGTACAAGTTGAGTGTTAGCAATCATAGAAGACTATATGATGGTTGAGTATGTGGACTTGCCTAAAGGCTCTAACACGTGACTCTTCCTGAAAAGATGATGAATTATAGTTGCAAAGTTGACTGAGAACATAGTTTGTTGGTTTCTAATAGAGTTTTTGCTTTATACTTCGATTGTGTGATGAACTATTACTTATTCATGAGAAGTATATGATGAAAGTTCCATGATAAAAGTCATGTGTTTAATTTTGTTGCTGTTATAATAATCAACATGATGCTTCTATATCCGTATTTTGTTTTTATCGACACCTCTCTCTCAAAGCATGTGGACATGTTTTTCAATTTCGGTTTTTGCTTGAGGACAAGCGAGGTCTAAGCTTGGGGGAGTTGATACGTCCATTTTGCATCATGTTTTCTTACTATTATCTATAATGTTTTTATCCATAATAATGCTTTTTGGAGCAATTCTAATGCCTTTTCTCTCATAATTTTCAAGGAACACACCAAGAGGGAGAATTCCGGCAGCTGGAAATCTGGACCTGGAAAATCTACGTCAGGCCACCTATTCTGCACAACTCCAAATGAGCTGAAACTTCACGGGGATTTTTTATGGATTATTTGAGAAATACTGGAGCCAATAAATACTAGAGGGGGGCCACCATGTGGGCACAACCCACATGGGCGCGCCAGGCCCCCCAGGCGTGCCCTGGTGGGTTGTGGCCTCCTCGGCCCACCTTCGGTACCCATCTTCTGGTATATAAGTGGTTGTGACCTAGAAAAATAAGGAGAGGACCTTCAGGACGAAGCGCCGCCGCCTCGAGGCGGAACTTGGGCAGGACACTTTTGCCCTCCGGCGAAGCGATTTCGCCGGGGGAACTTCCCTCCCGGAGGGGGAAATCATCGTCATCATCATCACCAAAAACTCTCCCATCTTGGGGAGGGCAATCTCCATCGACATCTTCAACAACACCATCTCCTCTCAAACCCTAGTTCATCTCTTATGTTCAGTTACCGGAACTATAGATTGGTACTTGTGGGTGACTAGTAGTGTTGATTACATCTTGTAGTTGATTACTATATGACTTATTTGGTGGAAGATTATATGTTGAGATCCATTATGCTATTTAGTACTCCTATGATCATGAACATGTTTATCATTTATGAGTAGTTACTTTTGTTCTTGAGGTCACGGGAGAAACCATGTTGCATGTAATCATGTGAACTTGCTATGTTTTTGATATTTTGATAGTATGTATGTTGTTATTCCCTTAGTGGTGTCATGTGAACGTCGACTACATGAAACTTCACCATATTTGGGCCTAAGGGAATGCATTGTGGAGTAGCAATTAGATGGTGGGTTGCGAGAGTGACAGAAGCTTAAACCCTAGTTTATGCGCTATTCCGTAAGGGACCGATTGGATCCAAAAGTTTAATGCTATGGTTAGGATTTATTCTTAATACTTTTCTCGTAGTTGCAGATGCTTGCGGGAGGGTTAATCATAAGTAGGAGGTTTTTTCAAGCAAGAACATCACCTAAGTACCGGTCCACCCACATATCAAATTATCAAAGTAGCGAACACAAATCAAATCAACATGATGAAAGTGACTAGATGAAATTCCCATGTACCCTCAAGAATGCTTTGCTTATCATAAGAGACCGTTTTGGCCTGTCCTTTGCCTCAAAAGGATTGGGCTATCTTGCTGCACTTTTGTTACTATTATCGTTACTTGCTCGTTACAAATTATCTTGCTATCAAACTACTCGCTACTTACAATTTCAGCACTTGCAGACAATACCTTACCGGAAACTACTTGTCATTTTCTTCTGCTCCTCGTTGGGTTTGACACTCTTACTTATTGAAAAGAGCTAAAATTGATCCCCTATACTTGTGGGTCATCAATGCTCCAAGCAAAACACATAGTGTGTGACGAATAAAAATGTAGCTTCGAGTAAAATAACGATGGTTGTTAGAAGAAAGAGGGGATGCCATTCGGGGGCATCCCTAAGATTAGTGGCTTGCTCTCTTTTGGAAAATAGCAGGGGATGTCGGGGCATCCCCAAGCTTAGGCTCTTCTTACTCATTATTCCTTCATCCATCGTAAGATAACCCAAAACTTGAAAACTTCAATCTCACAAAACTCAACAAAACCTTCATGAGATCCGTTAGTATAAGAAAATAAATAACTACTATAAGTGCTATATCAAACCAATTCTGTAGACATATAATTTGCAATGCGATATATTGATGGGGTGCTGGTGCACGCATATATAATACAAGGGAAAGCCTCTACCTCAACTATATAAGACTACGAGGTGGGCCACAACTCCAATACACGTGCAGTACAAAATACATACTCAACACCCCCCCCCCCCCCCCGCAGTCGAAGCGTCGCCGGAGACACAAAGACTGGACCGAAACTCCTTGAAGACAGGAGTAGGCAATGCCTTAGTCATCACATCAGCAAACTGTTGCGTCGTCGGCACATGAAGAACCCGAACACGGCCAAGGGAGACCTACTCATGCACGAAGTGAATATCGAGCTCAATATGCTTCGTCCGTCGATGGTGCACCGCGTTGGCGGAGAGGTAGACCACGCTGACGTTATCGTAGTAGACAAGAGTGGCCTTGTGAAGATCACAAAGCAACTCCTGGAGCAGCTGACAAACCCAAGAGCATTCGTCCACGGCGTGATACTCTGCCTCAGTGCTTGAGCGGGAGACCATGGGCTGCCTCTTCGATGACCAGGAGATCAACGAGGGCCCAAGGTAGACGCAGTAGCCTGACGTAGAGCGACGCGTGTCGGGACAACCATCCCAGTCGGCATCTAGGTAGGCCACGAGGTCGATGGAGGCGGAGGCTGTCAGGGTGAGTCCCAAGGACATGGTGCCGCGTATATAACGGAGAATACGCTTCACCAAGGTCAAGTGAGAGTCACGCGGGGCGTGCATATGGAGGCACACCTGCTGAACGGCATACTGCAGGTCGGGTCGAGTCAGCGTCAAGTACTGTAAAGCACCGACAATAGAGCGACAAAATGCTCCATCGGACGCGAGAGACCTCTCCATGGTAGATACCTTCGCCTTCGTGTCGATGGGGGTGGGCGCTGGCTTGCAGTTAAGCATACCAGTACGCTCCAGGAGCTTGTGGGCGTAATTTTGCTGATGTAAAAAGAAACCATCAGCCCGGCGGATCACCTCGATGCCGAGAAAGTAGGGCAGGGCCCCCAAGTCATTGAGGGTGAACTCATCACGAAGACGAGTAGTCAGCCGCTGAAGGAGATCGGGGGCGAACGCCGTGAGGATGATGTCATCGACGTAGAGCGGCAGATAGGCAGTGTCAGCGCCCTGATCATACACGAAGAGTGAGGCATCAGAGCGAGTAGAGCGAAATCCCAAAGACTGCAGGAAGGCTGCGATACGCTGGTACCAAACCCGAGGTGCCTGCTTCCACCCATAAAGAGAACGGGAGAGCAAGCACACAAAGTCGGGGTGGTCGGCGTCGACGATGCCAGTAGGCTGCTCACAGAATACCTGCTTGACGAGATGGCCATGCAAGAAGGCGTTGGAAACGTCCAACTAATGCACAGGCCAGGCGTGCGAGACCGCCAGCTGGAGAACGATGCAGATCGTTCCCGGTTTCACAACCGGGGCGAAGGTGTCGGTGAAGTCCACGCCCGCGCGCTGCTGAAAGCCAAGAACCACCCATCGAGCCTTGTAGCGTTCGAGAGAACCGTCCGGGCGAGTCTTGTGGCGAAACACCCACTTGCTAGAGATGATGTTGGCTCGGGGGGTCGCGGAACAAGCTGCCACGTGCGGTTGCGCTGTAGGGTGTCGAACTCCTCCTGCTTCGCAGCCAGCCAATGGGGATCCCGAAGGGCGGCACGAGCGGAGGTGGGGATGGGTGATGGCGTCGATGTCGAGGCAGTGCACACATACTCATCGGAGGAGTAGCGCGTGCTCGGCCGATGCACTCCTGCACGGGCACGGGTAGTCAAGCCGAGCGGCGAAGCAACCGGGCTGGCGATGGCGGTGGGTCCTGCGGTGACAGGGGCCACAACGGTGGCGGGGGCGGCGGCCACGACGGGTGCACCCACGGCGGCCGGGGCTGCGGTGTCGGCACAGCCAGCCGAGCCAGCGGCGGAGGAGGCGACGGGCGAAGTCGAGGTCGAGCCCGTCATAGGGGTGGCGGCGCCGGCCGGGGTGGCAGGCGGTGTGCCCACCGGCTCGACCTCGTAGGAGGGAGCTGGGGACCCGAGGGCCCGGTCGGACTCAACCTCGGGGGAGGGAGTCGAGAACCCGGGAGGGGGCGGCAGAAGGCGCCGGGCCGGGGGGCGCCGGGGGATGCCGCCACGCATTGCTCCAAGTAGGGGCGCGAGGGCTGGCGCCGGAGAATCCGCGGCTGGGGGAACCTGAAAAAAAGGGAACACCATCTCGACAAAGTACACGTGCCTCGAGGTGTACATACGATGAGTTATAGGATCATAGCACCGGTAACCTTTGGTGTTGGGAGGGTAGCCAAGGAATACGCATGGGATGGATCGGGGTGCGAGCTTGTGTGGCGTGGTGGACACGGTGCTAGGATAATAGAGACACCCAAAGATGCGGAGACCATCATAGGACGATGGTGTACCGAAGAGAAGGTGGTGAGGGGCGTAGTTCCACCGAGGACGACACGGACGAATGTTAACTAAAAGAGTGGCGGTAACTAAAAGCCTCTTATCACCAGCAAGTTTGAAGTCATAGTTGAGCTCTTTAATAGCCCAATATGCCTTATGTTCTAATTCAAGAGGTAAGTGACATGCTTTACCATAAACCATTTTATACAGAGACATACCCATAGGATTTTTATATGCAGTTCTATAAGCCCATAATGCATCATCAAGTTTCTTGGACCAATCCTTTCTAGATCTATTAACAGTCTTTTGCAAAATTAATTTGAGCTCTCTATTACTTAATTCTACTTGACCACTAGACTGTGGGTGATAAGGAGATGCAATTCTATGATTAACATCATACTTAGCAAGCATTTTACGAAAATCACCATGAATAAAATGTGAAACACCATCAGTCATTAAATATCTAGGGACTCCAAACCTCGAAAAAATAACTTCTTTAAGCATCTTAATAGAGGTGTTATGATCAGCACTACTAGTTGGAATAGCTTCTACCCACTTAGTAACGTAATCAACAGCAACTAAAATATGTGTATACCCATTAGAGGAAGGAAATGGTCCTATATAATCAAAGACCCAAACATCAAATGGTTCAATTACAAGTGAATAATTCAGAGGCATTTCTTGACGTCTACTAATATTACCAATTCTTTGACATTCATCACAAGACAAGACAAACTTACGGGCATCCTTGAAGAGAGTAGGCCAATAAAAACCGGATTGCAATACCTTATGTGCAGTTCTATCTCCAGCATGGTGTCCTCCATAAGCCTCGGAGTGACACTTGCGTAGGATCTGTTCCTGTTCATGCTCAGGTACACAATGTCTAATAATACCATCTATTCCTTCTTTATAAAGATGTGGGTCATCCCAAAAGTAATGTCTCAAATCATAGAAGAACGATTTCTTTTTCTGGTATGTGAAACTAGGTGGTATAAATTTAGCAACAATATAATTAGCATAATCAGCATACCATGGAGCAGTGCGAGAAGCATTTATGACAGCTAATTGTTCATCAGGAAAGCTATCATCAATAGGTAGTGGGTCATCAAGAACATTTTCTAACCTAGACAAGTTGTCTGCAACGGGGTTCTCAGCTCCCTTTTTATCAATAATATGCAAATTAAATTCTTGTAGCAAGAGAACCCATCTAATAAGTCTAGGTTTAGCATCTTTCTTTTCCATAAGGTATTTAATAGCAGTATGATCAGTGTGAATAGTTACTTCAGAATCAACAATATAAGGTCTGAACTTATCACAAGCAAAAACAACTCTAAAAATTCTTTTTCAGTGGTAGCATAATTTCTCTAGGCATTGTCTAGAGTTTTACTAGCATATTGAATAACATTTAATTTCTTATCAACTCTTTGCCCTAGAATAGCACCTACAACATAATCGCTAGGATCACACATAGTTTCAAAGGGTAAATTCCAATCATGTGGTTGAACAATAGGTGCAGAAACCAATGCTTTCTTAAGTATTTCAAATGCTTCTACACAATCATCATCAAAGACAAAAGGAATATCTTTTTGTAATAGACTAGTCAGAGGCCGAGGAATTTTTGAGAAGTCCTTAATGAACCTCCTATAAAAACCAGCGTGACCGAGGAAGCTTCTTTTACCTTTAATGTCCTTGGGACATGGCATCTTTTCAATAGCATCAACTTTAGCTTTATCAAGTTCAATGCCTCTTTCAGAAATTTTATGCCCCAAGACAATACCTTCATTAACCATAAAGTGGCATTTCTCCCAATTTAGAACAATATTAGTTTCTTTACATCCCTACAAAACTCGATCAAGGTTGCTCAAGCAATCATCAAAAGAGGATCCATAAATGGAGAAATCATCCATGAATACCTCACAAATCTTTTCACAAAAGTCAGAGAATATAGCCATCATGTATCTTTGAAAGGTAGCAAGTGCACTACATAAACCAAAAGGCATACGTCTATAAGCAAAAGTACCGAAAGGGCAAGTAAAAGTGGTCTTTGCTTGATCATCAGCTGACACGGGTATTTGAGAGAAGCCAGAGTAACCATCTAGAAAGCAAAAAATGTGTATGTTTGGATAATCTTTCTAGCATTTGATCAATAAAAGGCAAAGGGTAATGATCTTTTTTAGTAGCTTTATTTAATTTGCGTCAATCAATTAGCATCCTATAACCTGTAATAATTCTTTGCGGGGTCAATTCATCTTTATCATTAGGAACAACCGTGATACCTCCCTTCTTAGGGACACAATGGACAAGACTTACCCACTGACTATCAACAACGGGATAAATTATACCTGCCTCAAGGAGCTTTAGTATTTCTTTTCTTACCACTTCTTTCATCTTAGGATTCAGCCATCGTTGGTGATCAATAACTGGTTTGGCGTCTTTCTCCAAATTTATTTTGTGTTGACATAGTGTGGGACTAATGCCCTTAAGATCATCAAGAGTATATCCAATAGCAACACAGTGCTTCTTCAGAGTTTTCAATAATTTCTCTTCCTCCTTCTCTGAAAGGTTAGCACTAATAATAATAGGATATATCTTCTTTTCATCAAGATAAGCATATTTAAGAGTATCAGGTAATGGTTTAAGCTCAAACACGGGATCGCCCTTGGGAGGAGGAGGATCCCCTAGGATTTCAACAGGCAAATTGTGTTTCAGAATGGGTCCTTGTTTAAAGAATACTTCATCTATTTCCCTTTTTTTGATTCATAAACATATCATTCTCATGGTCTAGCAAATATTGTTCTAAAGGATCATTAGGAGGCACAACAATAGAAGCAAGACCAATAATTTCATCTTTATTAGGCAATTCTTCATCACGGGGTTGTCTAAGAAATTTAGAAAAATTGAACTCATGAGACATATCCCCTAAACCAACAGAAACAATATCCTTATTGCAGTCTATCTTAGCATTAACAGTATTCAAGAAGGGTCTACCAAATATAATGGGACAAAAGCTATCTTGTGGGGAACCAAGAACAAGAAAATCAGCAGGATATTTAACCTTCCCACACAAGACTTCAACATCTCTAACAATCCCAATTGGTGAAATAGTATCTCTATTAGCAAGCTTAATGGTAACATCGATATCTTCTATCTCAGCTGGTGCAATATCATGCATAATTTATTTGTATAAGGAAATAGGTATTTCACTAGCACTAGCACTAGCACCCATATCACACAAGCCATGATAACAATGATCTCCTATTTTAACAGAAATAACAGGCATACCTACCACAGGTCTATGTTTATCTTTAGCACCAGGTTTAGCAATTCTAGCAGTCTCATCACAAAAGTAAATAACATGCCCATCAATATTATCAGCCAAGAGATCTTTAACAATAGCAATATTAGGTTCAACTTTAACTGGCTCAGGGGGTTTGTGTGTCCTAATATTAGTATTGTTGACTACAGTTGAAGCTTTAGCATGATCCTTTATTCTAACAGGGAAAGGTGGTTTCTCAACATAAGCAGTAGGAACAATATGATCATTATAAGTGATAGTATTTTCTTCAACTTTAATAGGTGCAACTACTTTTACTTCAATGGGAGGATTATATTTAAACCACTTCTCCTTAGGGAGTTCAACATGAGTAGCAAATGATTCGCAAAAGGAGGCTACTATCTCAGAGTCAAGTCCATATTTAGTGCTAAACTTACGGAAAACATCCGGTATCCATAAAAGATTTAACACAATCAAACTTAGGTGTCATACCTGACTCCTTACCTTCGTCGAGGTCCCAATCTTCAAAGTTGCGTTTAATTCTTTCCAATAAATCCCATTTGAATTCAATAGTCTTCATCATAAAAGAGCCAGCACAAGAGGTATCGAGCATGGTGCGATTATTATCAGAAAGCCGAGCATATAAATTTTGAATAATTATTTCTCTTGAAAGCTCATGATTGGGGCATGAATATAACATTGATTTAAGCCTCCCCCAAGCTTGAGCGATGCTTTATCCTTCGCGAGGCCAAAAATTATATATATAATTGCGATCACGATGAACAAGATGCATAGGATAAAACTTCTGATGAAATTCCAATTTCAGTCGTTTGTAGTTCCATGATCCCATATCATCACATAGCCTATACCATGTCAATGCATCTCCCTTAAAAGATAAAGGGAAGACCTTCTTCTTAATAACATCTCCGGGTACACCTGCAAGCTTAAATAATCCACATCCACATATATTAGGTGCTCATCAGGATGCTTTGTTCCATCTCCTGCAAAGGATTAGCTAGCAATTTTTCTATATACCTGAAGGAATTTCAAAGGAGACATTTTCATTTTCAGTAGGTTCAGTAGGTTGAGTAGGTGGAGGAGCAACTCTTTGCTCTACTGGTCGAGGTGAAGATACCCCGAACAAGCTCCTTAGAGGATTACTTTCCATAGTAACAAGTGACAGTAAATTTCAGCACACTATATAAATTTTTCCTTACCAAATTCCACCTACCAAAGGCGCTTCACTCCCCGGCAACGGCGCTAGAAAAGAGTCTTGATGACCCACAAGTATAGGGGATATATCGTAGTCCTTTCGATAAGTAAGAGTGTCGAACCCAACGAGGAGCAGAAGGAAATGATAAGCGGTTTTCAGCAAGGTATTCTCTGCAAGCACTGAAATAATAGGTAATAGATAGTTTTGTGATAGGATAAATTTTAACGAGTAACAAGTAACAAAAGTAAATAAAGTGCAGCAAGATGGCCCAATCCTTTTTGTAGCAAAGGACAAGCCTGGACAAACTCTTATATGATGTAAAGCGCTCCCGAGGATGTTGGGGAACGTAGTAATTTAAAAAAAAAATCCTACGCACACGCAAGATCATGGTGATGCATAGCAACGAGATGGGAGAGCGTTGTCTACGTACCCTCGTAGACCAACAGCGGAAGCATAATTACAACACGGTTGATGTAGTCGTACGTCTTCACGGCCCGACCGATCAAGCACCGAAACTACGGCACCTCCGAGTTCTAGCACACGTTCAGCTCGATGACGATCCCCGGACTCCGATCCAGCAAAGTGTCGGGGAAGAGTTCCGTCAGCACGACGGCGTGGTGACGATTTTGATGTTCTACCGTCGCAGGGCTTCGCCTAAGCACCGCTACAATATTATCGAGGATTATGGTGGAAGGGGGCACCGCACACGGCTAAGAATATGATCACGTGGATCAACTTGTGTGTCTATGGGGTGCCCCCTGCCCCCGTATATAAAGGAGTGGAGGAGGGGAGGGCCGGCCCTCTCTATGGCGCGCCCTAGGGGAGTCCTACTCCCACCGGGAGTAGGATTCCCCCTTTCCTAGTCCAACTAGGAGTCCTTCCATGTAGTAGGAGTAGGAGACAAGGAAGGGGAAGAGGGAAGAGAAGGAAGGAGGGGGCGCAGCCCCTCCCCTAGTCCAATTCGGACTAGGCCTTGGGGGGCGCGCGGCCTGCCTCTCCCTCTCCCCTAAAGCCCAATAAGGCCCATATACTTCTTCTCCCTTATTCCCGTAACTCCCCGGTACTCCGAAAAATACCCGAACCACTCGGAACCTTTCCGACGTCCGAATATAGTCGTCCAATATATTGATCTTTACGTCTCGACCTTTTCGAGACTCCTCGTCATGTCCTCGATCTCATCCGGGACTCCGAACAAACTTCGGTACATCAAAAAGCATAAACTCATAATATAACTGTCATCGAAACCTTAAGCGTGCGGACCCTACGGGTTCGAGAACAATGTAGACATGACCGAGACACGTCTCCGGTCAATAACCAATAGCGGAACCTGGATGCTCATATTGGCTCCTACATATTCTACGAAGATCTTTATCGGTCAGACCGCATAACAACATACTTTGTTCCCTTTGTCATCGGTGTGTTACTTGCCCGAGATTCGATCGTCGGTATCTTAATACCTAGTTCAATCTCGTTACCGGCAAGTCTCTTTACTCGTTCCGTAATACTCATCTCACAACTAACTCATTAGTTGCAATGCTTGCAAGGCTTATGTGATGTGCATTACCGAGAGGGCCCAGAGATACCTCTCCGACAATCGGAGTGACAAATCCTAATCTCGAAATACGCCAACCCAACATGTACCTTTGGAGACACCTGTAGAGCTCCTTTATAATCACCCAGTTACGTTGTGACGTTTGGTAGCACACAAAGTGTTCCTCTGGCAAACGGGAGTTGCATAATCTCATAGTCATAGGAACATGTATAAGTCATGAAGAAAGCAATAGCAACATACTAAACGATCGGGTGCTAAGCTAATGGAATGGGTCATGTCAATCACATCATTCTCCTAATTATGTGATCCCATTAATCAAATAACAACTCTTTTGTTTTATTGTTAGGAAACATAACCATCTTCGATTAACGAGCTAGTCAAGTAGAGGCATACTAGTGACACTCTGTTTGTCTATGTATTCACACATGTATTATGTTTCTGGTTAATACAATTCTAGCATGAATAATAAACATTTATCATGAAATAAGGAAATAAATAATAACTTTATTATTGCCTCTAGGGCATATTTCCTTCAGTCTCCCACTTGCACTAGAGTCAATAATCTAGTTCACGTCGCCATGTGATCTAACATCAATAGTTCACATCTTTATGTGGTTAACACCCATAGTTCACATCGATATGTGACCAACACCCAAAGGGTTTACTAGAGTCAGTAATCTAGTTCACATTGCTATGTGATTAACACCCAAAGAGTACTAAGGTGTGATCATGTTTTGCCTGTGAGAGAAGTTTAGTCAATGGGTCTGCCATATTCAGATCTGTAAGTATTTTGCAATTTTCTATGTCTAGAATGCTCTGCACGGAGCTACTTTAGCTAATTGCTCCCACTTTTAATATGTATCCAGATGAAGACTAAGAGTTATCCGGATCAGTGCCAAAACTTGTATCGACGTAACCCTTTTACGATGAACCTTTTGTCACCTCCATAATCGAGAAACATATCCTTATTCCACTAAGGGTAATTTTGACCGCTGTCCAGTGATCTACTCCTAGATCACTATTGTACTCCCTGGCCAAAATTAGTGTAGGGTATACAATAGGTCTGGTACACAGCATGGCATACTTTATAGAACCTATGGCCAAGGCATAGGGAATGACTTTCATTCTCATTCTATTTTCTACCGTGGTCGGGCTTTGAGTCTTACTCAATTTCACACCTTGTAACACATGCAAGAATTCTTTCTTTGACTGTTCCATTTTGAACTACTTCAAAATCTTGTCAAGGTATGTACTCATTGAAAAAAACTTATCAAGCGTCTTGATCTATCTCTATAGATCTTGATGCTCAATATGTAAGCAGCTTCACCGAGGTTTTCTTTGAAAAAATCCTTTCAAACACTTATTTATGCTTTGCAGAATAATTCTACATTATTTCTGATCAACAATATGTCATACACATATACTTATCAGAAATGTTGTAGTGCTCCCACTCACTTTCTTGTAAATACAGGCTTCATCGCAAGTCTGTATAAAACTATATGCTTTGATCAACTTATCAAAGCGTATATTCCAACTCCGAGATGCTTGCACCAGTCCATAGATGGATCGCTGGAGCTTGCATATTTTGTTAGCACCTTTAGGATTGACAAAACCTTCTAGTTGCATCATATACAACTCTTCTTTAAATCCATTAAGGAATGTAGTTTTGTTTATCCATTTGCCAGATTTCATAAAAATACGGCAATTGCTAACATGATTTGGACAGACTTAAGCATCGCTACGAGTGAGAAAATTTCATCGTAGTCAACACCTTGAACTTTGTCAAAAACCTTTTTCGACAAGTCTAGCTTTGTAGATAGTAACACTACTATCAGCGTCCGTCTTCCTCTTGAAGATCCATTTATTTTCTATGGCTTGCCGATCATCGGGCAAATCCATCAAAGTCCATACTTTGTTCTCATACGTGGATCATATCTCAGATTTCATGGCCTCAAACCATTTCGTGGAATCTGGGCTCATCATCGCTTCCTCATAGTTCGCAAGTTCGTCATGGTCTAGTAACATGACTTCCAGAACAGGATTACCGTACCACTCTGGTGCGGATCTCACTCTGATTTACCTACGAGATTTGGTAGTAACTTGATCTAAAGTTACATGATCATCATCATTAGCTTCCTCACTAATTGGTGTAGTAGTCACAAGAACAGATTTCTGTGATGAACTACTTTCCAATAAGGGAGAAGGTACAATTACCTTATCAAGTTTTCTACTTTCCTCCCACTCACTTCTTTCGAGAGAAACTCCTTCTCTAGAAAGGATCCATTCCCAGCAACGAATAGCTTGCCTTTGGATCTGTGATAGAAGGTGTAGCCAACATTTTTCTTTTGGGGTATCCTATGAAGACGCACTTCTCTGATTTGGGTTTGAGCTTATCAAGTTGAAACTTTTTCACATAAGCATTGCAACCTCAAACTTTTAAGAAACGACAACTTAGGTTTCTTCCCAAACCATAGTTCATACGGTGTCGTCTCAACGGATTTAGATGATGCCCTATTTAACGTGAATGTAGATGTCTCTAATGCATAACCCCAAAACAATAGCGGTAAATCAGTAAGAGACGTCATAGATCGCACCATATCTAATAAAGCACGGTTACGACGTTCGGACACACCATTACACTGTGGTGTTCCAGGTGGCGTGAGTAGTGAAACTATTTCACATTGTTTTAACTGAAGGTCAAACTCGTAACTCAATTATTTTACTTCTGTGATCATATCGTAGAAACTTTTATTTTGTTACGATGATTCTCCACTTCACTCTGAAATTCTTTGAACTTTTCAGACTTATGTTTCATCAAGTAGATATACTCATATCTTCTTAAATCATCTGTGAAGGTCAGAAAATAATGATACTTGTCGCGAGATTTAATATTCATCGGACCACATACATCAGTATGTATGATTTCCAACAAATCTGTTGCTCGCTCCATTGTTCCGGAGAATGGAGTCTTAGTCATCTTGCCCGTAAGGCATGGTTCGCAAGCATCAAGTGATTCCAAAATCCCATCAGCATGGAGTTTCTTCATGCGCTTTACACCAATATGACCTAAACGGCAGTGCCACAAATAAGTTGCACTATCATTATTAACTTTGCATCTTTTATCTTCAATATTATGAATATGTGTATTACTACGATCGAGATCCAATGAACCATTTTCATTGGGTGTGTAACCATATAAGGTTTTATTCATGTAAACAGAACAACAATTATTCTCTAACTTAAATGAATAACCGTATTGCAATAAACACGATCAAATCATATTCATGCTCAACGCAAACACCAAACAACACTTATTTAGGTTCAACACTAATCCCGAAAGTATAGGGAGTGTGCAATGATGATCATATCGATCTTGGAACTACTTCCAACACACATCTTCACTTCACCCTTAACTAGTTTCTGTTCATTCTGCAACTCGTGTTTCAAGTTACTACTCTTAGCAACTGAACCAGTATCAAATACCGAGGGGTTGCTATGAACACTAGTAAAATACACATTAATAATCAAATATACCTTTGTTCACTTTGCCATCCTTCTTATCCGCCAAATACTTGGGGTAGTTCCGCTTCCAGTGACCAGTTCCTTTGCAGTAGAAGCACTTAGTCTCAGGCTTAGGTCCAGACTTGGGCTTCTTCACTTGAGCAGCAACTCGCTTGCCGTTCTTCTTGAAGTTCCCTTTCTTCCCTTTGCCCTTTTCTTGAAACTAGTGGTCTTGTCAACCATCAACACTTGATGTTTTTCTTGATTTCTACCTTCGTCGATTTCAGCATTACGAAAAGCTTGGGAATCGTTTCCATTATCCCTTGCATATCATAGTTCATCACAAAGTTCTACTAACTTGGTGATGGTGACTAGAGAATTCTGTCAATCACTATTTTATCTGGAAGATTAACTCCCACTTGATTCAAGTGATTGTAGTACCCAGACAATCTGAGCACATGCTCACTAGTTGAGCGATTCTCCTCCATCTTTTAGCTATAGAACTTGTTGGAGACTTCATATCTCTCAACTCGGGTATTTGCTTGAAATATTAACTTCAACTCCTGGAACATCTCATATGGTCCATGACGTTCAAAACGTCTTTGAAGTCCCGATTCTAAGTTGTTAAGCATGGTGCACTAAACTATCAAGTAGTCATCATATTGAGCTAGCCAAACGTTCATAACGTCTGCATCTGCTCCTGCAATAGGTCTGTCACCTAGCGGTGCATCAAGGACATAATTCTTCTGTGCAGCAATGAGGATAAACCTCAGATCACGGATCCAATCCGCATCATTGCTACTAACATCTTTCAACATAATTTTCTCGAGGAACACATCAAAATAAACACAGGGAAGCAACAACGCGAGCTATTGATCTACAACATAATTTGCAAAATACTACCAGGACTAAGTTCATGATAAATTTAAGTTCAATTAATCATATTACTTAAGAACTCCCACTTAGATAGACATCCCTCTAATCCTCTAAGTGATCACGTGATCCAAATCAACTAAACCATGTCCGATCATCACGTGAGATGGAGTAGTTTCATTGGTGAACATCACTATGTTGATCATATCTACTATATGATTCACGCTCGACCTTTCGGTCTCCGTGTTCCGAGGCCATATCTGTATATGCTTGGCTCGTCAAGTATAACCTGAGTATTCCGCGTGTGCAACTGTTTTGCACCCGTTGTATTTGAACGTAGAGCCTATCACACCCGATCATCACGTGGTGTCTCAGCACGAAGAACTTTCGCAACGGTACATACTCAGGGAGAACACTTCTTGATAATTAGTGAGAGATCATCTTAAAATGCTACCGTCAAACTAAGCAAAATAAGATGTATAAAAGATAAACATCATATGCAATCAAAATATGTGACATGATATGGCCATCATCATCTTGCGCCTTTGATTTCCATCTCCAAAGTACTGTCATGATCTCTATCGTCACTCCATCATCTTGATCTATATCAATGTGTCGTCACATGGTCGTCTCGCCAACAATTGCTCTTGCAACTATTGCTATCGCATAGCGATAAAGTAAAGCAATTATTGGGCACTTGCATCTTATGCAATAGCGAGACAACCATAAGGATTTTGCCAGTTGCCGACAACTTCAACAAAACATAATTCATACAACAACTTATATCTCATCACGTCTTGACCATATCATATCACAACATGCCCTGCAAAAACAAGTTAGACGTCCTCTACTTTGTTGTTGCAAGTTTTACGTGGCTGCTACGGGCTTAAGCAAGAACCAATCTTACCTACGCATCAAAACCACAACGATAGTTTGTCAAGTTGGTGCTGTTTAAACCTTCGCAAGGACCGGGCGTAGCCACACTCGGTTCAACTAAAGTTGGAGAAACTGACACCCGCCAGCCACCTGTGTGCAAAGCACGTCGGTAGAACCAGTCTCGCGTAAGCGTACACGTAATGTCGGTCCAGGCCGCTTCATCCAACAATACCGCCGAACCAAAGTATGACATGCTGCTAAGCAGTATGACTTATATCGCCCACAACTCACTTGTGTTCTACTCGTGCATATAACATCAACACATAAAACCTAGGCTCGGATGCCACTGTTGGGGAACGTAGTAATTTCAAAAAAAATTCCTACGCACACGCAAGATCATGGTGATGCATAGCAACGAGAGGGGAGAGTGTTGTCTACATACCCTCGTAGACCGGAAGCGGAAGCGTTATGACAACGCGGTTGATGTAGTCATACGTCTTCACGGTCCAACCGATCAAGCACCGAAACTACGGCACCTCCGACTTCTAGCACACGTTTAGCTCGATGACGATCCCCGGACTCCGATCCAGCAAAGTGTCGGGGAAGAGTTCCGTCAGCACGACGGCGTGGTGACGATCTTGATGTTCTACCGTCGCAGGGCTTCGCCTAAGCACCGCTACAATATTATCGAGGATTATGGTGGAAGGGGGCACCGCACACGGCTAAGAATATGATCACGTGGATCAACTTGTGTGTCTATGGGGTGCCCCCTGCCCCCGTATATAAAGGAGTGGAGGAGGGGAGGGCCGGCCCTCTCTATGGCGCGCCCTAGGGGAGTCCTACTCCCACCGGGAGTAGGATTCCTCCTTTCCTAGTCCAACTAGGAGTCCTTCCATGTAGTAGGAGTAGGAGACAAGGAAGGGGAAGAGGGAAGAGAAGGAAGGAGGGGG